>NC_067487.1:11005092-11232592 GCF_947179515.1 Apodemus sylvaticus
GACCTAATGAAACGATTCAAGTGCGATTGATTCAACTTCTCTCGTGCTATGTTTAGGTTAGTTTTGGAGGATATTTGATGACTAGTATTCTTTGTTCTGTTCATATTTTTTGCCCTAATACTTCTTTCCTAAAATTATGTACATTCATACACACACACACACACACACACACACACGAGAGAGAGAGAGAGAGAGAGAGAGAGAGAGAGAGAGAGAGAGAGAGAGAGAGAGAGAGAGAGCTGGAGAAAGTGAAAGAGACTTATTACACCTCACCATTTTAAAGTTCCTGTATAAATTGCATGGAAAACAGATGAGCAGCTGTAGCGTGTAATTATTAAAAAAACAATCCACCTGCACACAGACAGCAATCTACAAGCAGCAAGCCGTAAGTACAAGTTCCATACAGACTGTCTCTGTTCTCATTAGAAGATCAATAAACTTGACTCTGGGGAGGGAAGAATGAATGGAGACAGATATGTGGAGGGCTCTGGACAGTCCAGGACTTCCACTGCTGATTATGGGCACATTTGTATGACCCAAACTCAATTAATAGATGCTTCAAACAAACCCGGTTCTCTATATCTCACCCAAACTAAACCATCTCTCTGATTTGCTGGTAACTATTAACTATTTTGTTAATGTGACAGAATACTGTTCTGTTCTGTTTGCTGCATGGTGGAACTACCAGGAGAACTCACATTTTTCAAACATTATTCATTATGTTTGTTTGATAGTATCACCATTTATTTGTGCTTAAGTGCTTTAGGTCACAGGTGTTGCATGTTAGCTCATGCATGTGAGTATCACCTGATAGGGAAACAAATGTGTTCAGATCCCCTAACGCCAGTTTGAAAAAAAATAGCGCATGCATGCATTATATTTCCATAAATAGAAATACTCTATATTCCTTTAAATATAAAATAGTATCTGGCATCAGTTAATTTGCTTCAATAATACTTGGTCTGTAGAAATTTTCAGTGTGTTCCCATGTTTGTTAGAGCTGCTAGCTGATGTGGCAAGTTAGACATTCTGGTGTGGAAAACAATGATTGCATAGTGGTTCTTGCTCAGTCCCATGAGGAAACCGCTGGCGAATAGGAAGTTTTCCACCAATTTGTGATTCAAAGATCCAAGAGCCTTCTTTCTACAGTTCCCGTTCTCAGCTGCTGGGGATCCTCCAGAAAGTCATCTGTGTTTAGCCTACCAAGTTAAAATTAGTGAGAAAGGTAGACTGTCTTCTAGGTCCCCATTTTTGTATTAGAGGCATCAACTCTTCCCGTAGCTTATTGCTGAAAAATTCTGGTTTATGGACCAGATGTAGATGCAAAGTTTAGCTGGAAAATGTGGTCCTGAATTGGAAAAGTATTTGTGTCAAATATCTCTATGCTACAGAGGAAAGAGTACTTGCTCTAGTTAGCTCTGGTTGCATGAAGACCTTGTAGATCATACTTTTTTTTGTCTTATAAGACATGATATATGTAGCCCAAGGTAGCCTTGGTATGGAATTCACCATGTAGAGCAGCTAACCTCAAACTCACAGAGATCTCCCTTCCCCTGCCTCTCCAGTGCTAGGATTGCAGGCCTGTGTCACCACATCTGGCAATTTCCTAAGTACTGATCCACATACCCCTACACCTTGCCTTCTCTGAACGTCAAGATCATTGTAGGGCTACTTCAGAATTCAGGATATAGCTTCCACAGACAGCTTTGCAACATTAACATTCTGACCTCTCTCTTTCTCTCTCTCTCTCCACAAATCATTTGTATTCTAGTTTGCAATACATTGTTGTGTAACACAGACTAATTAATATTCATTTCATTCTCCTGAGCCCACTTGCAGAGTTTGAGACTGTGGCCACAATTTGCGTGGAGGACACACGGTGTCACATAAAGCACAGGCTCCTCTCCTTAGAGATGATACAAATATTAAAAAGGATGACCCCAGAAATGCATTCCCGGGAAAGAAAGTCGAAAATTCCCAGCTGCTTCTTTCGTCCGTATATTTATTCTGAATTTTTCTTGGACAAGATGCTTTCCTTAGTGAGGCAATTTCTTGGGTTTTATTTATGCCTTATTAATTTTTTCTCCAAGCTCACATGTCCCTGAATGATAATACTTATTGGCATCCTCTTAGACGGCAGACAGACATGAAGACCCTTTTACATTTCTCCGCCAGGTGTGCATTTTAAGTTAGCTGCCTACCAGATTTGTTTTACTGCAGAATTGTTAAGGACTTTCTGAAAGAAAGAAAAAGGTAGATTTAATGTAATGTTCCCCTTGACATGTTCACCCCAAGGAAGTTCTCCATCTCCTCAAAGCACCTGCTGATGGCTGCTTGGACAGGGATCCCCCCTGCAGTACAGTCCCTGTACAACAGCAACCCAGCTGCTCACCCAGTATAAAACCATCACTGGACCTCAGAGGTCAGATTAGGATCCATTACCCTCTGGAAGGGATGCTGCGGGCAGGGCATGCCTCTCTCTGTTCTTGATCACATCAGAAGGGGAGCTTGGAGAAGGGGAGAAGTTCGTGCTGTTGACTCCGTGCTACAGTCAGATCGCTTTCCAGTTTCGTGATTTGTTTTCAGCTGAATTGAGGGAGAACTTAATTGAATTGTCAACTGATAGATCATTAAAAGTGAGTCTGGGTGATGGATTTGCCGTCTGACTCGTGGAGCAGTGTTTGAAAGCAGTTCAGAGAACTGAGTGACAGACCTATTATCATCTGATTCTATTTCTATCTTTTTATGCGGATGAATTTTCTAAGCGCTTGAACTCACAGAACTGAAAAAGTAGGAAGAGAATTAATGCGGAACCCCTGTTTCATTTTAGCAATAAGCAATATCATCCAGAGACATGTAAGCTGAGGGAATAAATTGAATAAGGCATAAAAAAAAATCATCTCACTAAGGAAGCTTCTAGTTCGGGAAAATACTCTGTTCTTATAATTATCAGAATCTTGTGAGCGAGTTTCACGCTTGTTCTATTATTTGTTGGTAATTATTTTAATGATAACTAAATCCAGAAGCAATTATTCAAAATGTAGAATAGGACATTTGAAATATTATATGGTATTTTAGAAAATTAAGCTTAAACACATACCAGTATTTATACTATAGAGAAGTGTAATGGAAATGCAAATTTAATGAGAAAAAGAAGTGGCGCAAAACTCTTGTAAAAGAAACATTGCTTATGTAGTTTTGAAAAATAGTCACTAGTGGATAGCAAACTACTTTAGAATTTAAGATGCACTGGAATATTTTTACTAAAGAAAATAAAAAATATTTAAATTTTTTATTGTTTCTATATTCAAAATTTTATTCACGCAATGATTTTAATTTATTATCTATCAGATATTATGGTTATTAACCTAAACTGTAGTTTGTCACCACAACAGTCATTTTTAACTCAAAAGATGTCACGGGATAGATGGTGCAGGTACCGTGTTCCCTTTGCGAAGTCTGAAGTTGGAGGGAGTGAGGAGCCTGCCTCATCCCTGAGGAGCAACATCTTTAGGCTACAGGAGGCAACACATTATTTTCTGCTTCTGCCACTGAGATAAAAGTTCTAGCTCTCTTACCCTTGAAAGGGTGGTTTGTCCTGGCCACTCTAGGTCCATGAAAGTGACTCTTTGAGTTCAGGCTGTAGGAAAACTAAGACTTTTCCTTGGTCTTTTAAAAATGACTTTTTAAAGAGTAGTGTCAATCCTGTATCAAGTAGAAGAAGTTGTTATACATGTATCTCACATGCCTCTGGACCCCCAAACATGCAGTCACCGCTAATGTCCACACACCACCAGAGTGGAGCACCTTTATTGCTAACAACCCTGCCACGGCCCACCAGCGTCACCTGGGTTCACAGGCTACATTAGCCCCCTTTTGGGCTTTGACAAATCACATGTTTCTACCAGTATGGTATCACACAGCGTGTTTTCACTGACTGCATTTTAGATAACCACTGCAGGTCACCCTGAATTTACTGGATGAGAAGGAGCTGGCGAGGAAAAACTTGTTTTTACATAAAAAAATCAAATACATCTCACAGATCTTCACAGTGCTTCAGAGTAAGGTGCTTGATTTTCAAGGCGATGGATATTTAAAGGTAGTCAAGGCAATAACCCAGAAGTCAAATGGGCAGACACACAAATGACTGTTTGGTTCTACAGAATCTGCGCACTTACACTCTTTTAAAAAGAAAACAAAATACATATTCATCAAAGTGGATGCTCTTATAATAAGTACTGTAGCCAAGTAAGGGCAAAAGTGACCGTCAGAAGTTGAATGGCGCTTCCCAGATGCAAGCTTTACCTAACTAAGCTCCCTGCTTTGACTGAGCCTTCACCATTCCTTCCTTCCCATTTAGCCTGCTCTCCATCCTCCTCCTCCCTCCAGAGCCATATCCCCAGCATTCTTCCTGCTGTTCCTCTGTTTGTCCCACCCAAACTCCAAAGCTGGCATTTGGCTCCTTAATCATTTGACGGGTTTTTGTTTGTTTGTTTGGTTGGTTGGTTTGGTTTGCTTTGGTTTGGTTTTTGTTTGGTTTCTGAGAGGCCATTGTCTTCCTTCTGAGTGCTTGTTATTCCGCAATACCAACAGGACCCACTTCAAATGCTGCTTGAACGGATGGACTCGCAAGACTTGCCCTCGGTCAACTATAACCAATCTGCCACGGCCTGGAATTAAGGCACGTACACATTTGGCAAAATTTCCACCATCTCTAAATCTGACCAATGATAAACCACTGACCTCTTTGAGAGCAAATGCTTTTGAAGAGAATCTTCATTCCACTTGCTAAGTCATGTAAAGCAGAAGAAATGAGGGAAACGGTACTCAATTAAACTCCAGTCGGCTTTCAAGGAGGAGCGATAGTCCTCTCTCCCTGCAGAACTCTTAAGATCACTAATAACCTCTGGGGTTTGAAAATCAGTTTGTTCTTTGAGTTGCAACTATAATTCCTTACCACTGAAGTGGAAGTTGTGAAGAGCTGAGATCTTACATTTAGATTTCTATATCATTAAAACTGGCACAAATAGAGGCCGGGAGATGGCAAGATGAGACCCTGAGTTCAATGGCTAACACACATGTAGAAATCTGAACATGGTAGCAGAGCATGTAACCACAGCACAGGAGAAGCACACATAGGAGGGTCCCTGGGGCAGGCAAGTGAGCTTGTCTTGATGAACTGGTGAGCTCCAGGTTCACTAAGAGAGTCTGTCTCAAAAATAAGGCATAGAGAAATGGAGGAAGACATTTAATATTATAATACAAATAAAGATAACATCTATGTGTGTAGCATGATTGTCTCTACATGTCCCCTTTTTATTAACATTATCACCTAGATCACTGCGTACAAGTGCTTCTGTATTCAGACAGAGGTTTCATATTTAAGTGGAATTGTTAAATTGCATTTTCTCTGCCATCAGTTTTAACATTTCAGTGTACAATATTTGCTTTCTTGCTGCTACTTTTCAAAGCGTCAAAAGGTGCCGAGGAGGCGGGCTAGCTTCAGACGCTTTCATCTCACCGCACAGGTGACCTGTGCAGACCATCGACATTGCTGCACTGTAGTCACAAGGTCACTCAACTGTCCTCACTTCCTCAACAGGCAGCGTTGTGAGGTTTTCATCTACCTGTGCTTTGAGGGGCTTGTACACCCTGAGTGGCTGTATCCAGCTCACTGAGGTAAACATGACCTTTTAGGTAATTTTGTGGTAAGAGCTCATATCTCCCTTCTTTGTGCTTTAGAAACACAGCAATTTCTAATTTCTAACTAACTGTATTCTCACTGCTATACTTTGCTATGCTGTTCTGTTGAAATCCACTCCTTCCAACCCTCTCACAGCTGGACATCCTTTTACCTATATGTCCCTGTCCCCTTGTCCCGTTGTGTCCTGGTCACACTCATTCTGTGCTTCTCCATTGAAACACAGATGTTTGGGGTTTTGGGTTGTTATCACCCCATTCACCATTCAGACTTTTCATGTGTGGCAGATACTGGCACACCTGTGCCTGCCCCTTAGCTGCACGCCTGAGATTCCAGAGTGCCTGGGGACACTGAGAACAGCTTCCAACACCTGGTCCAGTCATTTGCACATCTGCAGTAGGGTAGGGAAACTTCAGGGCCTTAGCTTCCCAGCCTGCACTGGGAGATGAAGAGAGTCTGTTGGGCAGAGCTCCACGGCAAAGTTACTCAAGTCAGGTCACTTTGTGGCATTATCTATAACACAAAGGCAACTGTCTCCATTTCTCCAACTGAGCCAGCATCATCGCAAGGACCAGGAGAAAATGCTCTCTGCATCACCCATCATGGGATGCTCTGAAGTCAAGGATCCCTACAGCTCGCTGGGCTGGGTCAAAGAGTGCACCAGGCCTGCACATGCAGAACGATCCCTGATTCTATTTAGGAGGCCATTCTGTGCTTGAACCAAACCCAAGGTCAGTAGTGATCGTGAGTGAACTGTACTAAACTTCTGAGTACAGGAGCCTGAGGTGGGCTCAGTGCTCATGATCGCACCACCGTGATAAAGCACATGGCTGGTCCCCTTACCAGGCAGGCTAGATTACTGGGAATGTGTCTTTATCAGCACCTTGCAGAGAAGACTACAAATTACCTGTTTCATGACTAACCACCCCTGAGAGAGAGGCCTGTGAGAGCAGGTGGAGCACTCTAGGGCGTGACCATTTGCCCTTGTGGATGAGACATACAGTGAAGAAAAGTTCAGAGAACCCACATTCTTCCCCAAAGCCCTGCAACGTTAGCTTTCAACAGGATAATCCAATCAGTAATAATAACACCACTGAACATACTGAATCAGTTAGGATTAGATTCAGCTGCACGGGAACGAAAGCCCAAACTAACAGGACCCACATGAAACAGAAAGAAAAAAAATCAAAAACCAAAAATGGATCCACTCACTGATACTAACAGCTCAGAGGCCGGCGCTCAGGTCATACGTGAGCCTGCGTTTGCTCAGCCGCTAACTCCTGGCATCCCAAGCATGTGTCTCATGATTTCAGCATCCAGAGTGTGCCAGAGCTTCATCTGTGGAAGGCATGTTTGGGGCAGAAGAAGAGGGTCACGCTGTAGTCAGAGCTACTTCTGGAAATGACACGGGACACTCCCGCTTGTATGGCATTGGCCCAAGCATGCGGCCACATGCTGCTGCTTTGAGGGACATGACAAAGAAGAAAACCGAATTGGCGGCAAAGAGAGGAAACTGGATCATTGTTCCTAAGAAAGAAAGGGAAGGGACAGACTGATGAGCCATGAGCCGCAGCTTGGAGTTTGACTCCCAGTTTTACTACGAGGGGTCATTGAGAAGGCTCAGCAGGTAAAGGCTCTCACAGCCAAGCTCTGACCTGAGTGGAAACCCAGGATTACCAGAGGAAAGAGAACTGACTCGCTCAAGGTGCCCTCTAACTTCCACATACGCAGTGTGGACAATGAGAACACACACACACACACACATGACAGACAGACAGACAGACAGACAGACAGATAGATGTAAAAAGAGAATAATGACATGTAAGTTTTTCTTAGGCAGGAATTACTTTTAGAGAATAAATTTTCTTTCCAAAGCTACCATTTTATTTAGCAATAGAAATAAAATGGATAAAGGATATTTGATTGCTCATTTGCTCGTGATAATATGTAGAATTATCTCCTGGCTAGAAATCATTAGGAAACCAATACATGTGTACTCGTTACACATGTGTACTCGTTACACATTCCCTCACCAGATCTCCAAACAGCCTTGACAACTGGAAAGCACAAGTTTAAAAGAAGATTCACATCAAGATGCGTGAAGATATTTTTACCGTTCAAAATTATTTTGTTAAAAAAAGAAATGGCATAATAATTATGATAATAATAATAAATTGTGTTCAGCACTCTGAAAGTTTTAGGACTCAAATCTATAAAGCTCCCCATACAAGGAGGAATATACAAGTCCTATAAGAACTAAACATTGTTCTTCAGCAGGGACTATCACTATCTCTGATTTCTGGTAACAACACACACACATACACACATATACATACATAAATACACACATATACTCATACATACATACATACACACCTAATCACATACATGCATACATACACATATACATACATACACATACATACACACATAAACACATACATGCATACACACATTCACACATACATACACACATACACTCACACATAACCACATACATACACACATACAAACATACATACATAGACATACATATATACATACATACACATATATACATACACCTGTACACACAAACACATACATATATGCATACATATACACATACACACCTAACTCATACATAACCGCATACATACATACATACACACATACATATGCACATACACACATACATACACACACACAATCACAAGTTTTATTTGGGATTCTTAATCTGCTGTTATGAAAGCCACAGGAATGACCCTCCATTTTCACTGGGTCAATATGGTTCCATTTCTGAAGAAAAGGATGCATTTCAGTTCCAAGGAGACAGGGCTGACAGAGTCCTGGCTGAGGAGCCAGGAGACAGGTTTCTATTCCTGGTTCCCTGCATTGATTTGTGGCCATAAGCTAGTTACTTACAGTCTTTGGTTTTGTGGTGCTTTTTACAACGTTTAGTAGTTGCCATTTTCCATGCAGTTCTCAGAAACGATAGGCACCAGCTGGGAGAGCCCTGTGAGCCCCATGAGACGGCCTGGCTTTGCTCGCACTGCCCGACCTCGTCCCCCTAGGCAGGTCACTCCTCTACACCACACAATGTAGGCAGTCCACGTGGTGGCCTTGTTCTTTCCTAGGCACGCCTGCCTATCCAGACATTTGAAGCACTGCAGACTCAACAGCTTTAAATCTTCAAGGCACTGTTTGCATTGAGATGTACTTAAACTATGAGAAACCCATCAATAATCCATTTGCAGACAGGGCACGAGGAAGCTGGTTTCTCTGGACAGACACTTTGTGTGGAATTAAATGATACTGGGAGAATTCAGGCCAAGTTTTGGGTGGCTCCGTTCCAACTCTCAGATCTGGATGCAGATAGGAGTGGGGAGCACCTGAGATCATGTGTTTGGGGAGCACCTGAGATCATATGTTTCTGATAGAACAAAGATGACCATCTGTCATATGAATGTGCCTAAGGGTCTTTTTCTTCTCACTGTGAGTTGATCTCATGACACATCTAAGCATATGGTGCTGTTGTCAATTAGTTCATTGCCATGAAATTCTGAGGAAAACCACTCCTCTCAAAATAAAGCAGTCTTATAAGAGTATTTCTGATCATCTAGAAACTTTGAAATTGCCTCCAATTATTTTTTATGATATAAAAAGCAAGGCTGTTGAGTGGATACAAAATTCTAATCTGACAGGAAGTCAGAGGTTCACAACCCATGGGGCAGAGGCTGACCATAGCTTTTGTGTCTCAAAATCATAAATAGTAGATTTTGATGTTCTCACCACATGAATTAAAAAATAAGTGTTTTAGTTCCTTTTTTCTGTTGCTGTGATAAAATCCCCTGAATAAAGCACCTTAAAGGAGGAAGGGCCTGTTTGGGTCGGAGTCCATCATGAGGGAGAATCCAAGGCAGCAGGAGCAGATAGATACTCACGTGACTCAGAGACCTGGGGAACAGGGAAGACAGATGCTCCCAGCCTTCCTCGGTTCCCTTTCTCCATTTGTACATCTAGGGATCCTGGCCACAATTAAGGCAGATCTTCCCAAATCAAATATTGAAATTAAGGTACCCCCCCCCCATAGGAATCCATCCTTCAGGTGATTTCAAATGATTCTGTCAAATTAGCAATTAAGTCTAGCCATCACAGCAGGCAAAGTGATGGATATGTTAATTAACCTGATCCACCTGCCTTTTCAATGCATACACATACAAGAATATCACATTGTACCTACGTAATTGTTAGTTGTCAGCTAAAATAAATTTAAGAACACAAAGGTAAATTTTATCAAACTGAGAAAATGTTTAAAGAGATTCTAGCACAAAGGTCGTGGTGTTAAGGGCCAGCGTGACAAGGCAATGGCACAGGCTCCTCAAAGCTATTTGAGAAGGAAATGATAGAGTGACTCACAGGGTTAATTGCAGACTAATTCCTGAACCCATCATCACGATTCAGAAAGTCTGGCTTCTCCTTCAAGTCAGACAAAAGAACCCTTATCTTTCTGCCTTTTACTGCTTGTGAGTTTTTCTGCAAGTGATTTTACCTCTCAACCTGATTTCTCACTGTAAAATGAAAATAACATCTCTTTCCTGGATTATAGGGAATTTACAGGAACTGTCCCAGGAGCATCATATACCCTGAAGAGGTTACTTCCATTCCTCCTTCTGTTGTCTCAGAGGAAGCAGAAGACACAGACCAAGAAGACAGAACATGTTAGGCTGTGCTGGGGGATGTTTCAACTAACTCCTTCTTTCCAATCTGTGTAAAAGACATAACTAATCAAGCCAAGATGGAAGTCTGCAACCTGTGAAAACCCCGAGAAAGCTAGTACAACTCATCACTACCTCATGCCAAGCTTTGGTCTCTGTTTGTTTGAGGAATTTCTTTGTTTCTTGAGTATTTAGAGGTGGAGACACAGGACAACGGGAAGTGTGTAGATGTGGCTTTGGCTTATGCATTACCTCACTTCCTGCCATCCCAACCAGCCCTTTGACCTGATAACAGTGGCTCACTTTCTTTTGTATTTGAGCATTTCAGGATGATCATGGATTTAGCAAATAAATAGCTAGTATGGGTCTGAGAGCTGTGTTTTCCTGTGTTTAATTAAAGTAGAAGATTTCATTGAAGTCGGTTCTGAGAACAAGGACTTCCTTTCCATCAGTATTCTTCCAAGACCTAGAAACCATGTTTTCGATATTTTGACCAATGCATCTCTCCAGTCTTCTACAGAATACATTAATTTTTCTGGCGATTATAAAGTCCATAGCAATTACACCACCAGGAATTTGGTGACAGAGGGAGCACCGCCTCTGCTCATCTCTGCCCACTTCCTCCTTCTCCTGCTCACACTGCAACAGCTCAGAACAGCGCAGACTACGGAGGTGGTGGAAGGAACTGGAGCTGAGTCTTGCCAACATTCCTTTTAGGATATTGGCAAAGATCTCAAATGTCAGCATGTAGGGGCGTGACAGGGAAAGGTTTGTGGGTGGAAGTGTGTGAGAGAAAGAGATTTCTGCCAGATAGGGAATCTGGTCTGTATACTTGAAGACTATTTCTAGGATGGGCAACACCTGTCAACCTTACCACAGCCTTCGACACACTGGGAACTTGCCCATGGCCAACCAACTCTGGGCTCGTAGCTCCGGGAATCACCATATGCATCAAAGAGATATTTTCTTGACATTCCCAAGTTCCCCAGAAAACCAGCCACCTGGGCCCACTTTTCTCTTTAACTGTATTTGAGGAGTGGCACTTCAATTTCCAACAAAGTACTGTTTTCTGAGACTATGTCTACTGACTTCTTCGATCCTTGGCCCTGTAAAATGCACATCTGTACAAAGAACACTCTAGTGGCCACTCTAGTCTGTCTGTAAGCCCTGCATGGGACAGGGATTTAACTTTAAAAGGGTGCCACTAGCCACTGAGAAATCTGAAAAGGTATTTTTGGTTTTGGGTTTTTATTCCTGAGAAGGATATAATAACATATTTTTTGTTTGTTTAATGTGTGTGTATATGTGTGTGTGTGTGTGTGTTATGTATGTGTGTGAGAGAGAGACAGAGAGATAGTAGAGAGACAGGGATTAGAAAGTAATGGAACTTTTCAACTCATAAAGAGAAAGGAATTGTACCTACATCACAAATTAAAAGGAATACAGTACTGCACTGGAAGATCAAAGATCAAATATCCCTGACATTTACAGCCTGGGTGTCCTGAGGGAAACAGTAACCTCCAAGCCCAGTTTTCCTACATTGGTTTGTTAGTCAACAAAACACCCAAGGTGATTCTATGGCTTTAATGGAAATGCCCCCTATTGGCTCATGTTCTGAACAGTTGTTTTTCAGAGGAGCAGTGCTGTGAAGCTGTCAGGACTTGAGAGCTGGCTGGCGGAAGAAGATTAGGGAGGATGGTTGTACCATCCCCACCTCCACCGTCTCCCTGCCTCCTGCTCACTGTGATGAGAAGGCCTTCTGCCCTGTGCTCCTGATGCCATGCCTTCCTGACCAGGATGGATGGAAACCCTCTGAAACGTCAGCCCAAGTAATCATATCTATTTTACTTCTCTGATATTTTGGTCACAGAGATATGAATGTAACTGATTCACAGGATCGGCTTTTAATAAAAGGAAGTGTGTTCACTTTGACTCATGGTTCTGAGGGTGTCAGCTTATGGTAAACTGATCCTTTGTCTCCGGGCTTGTGGGGAGGCAGCACTGGATGCTGGGCAGGGAGGGAGAGAACAACAGAGAAGTACGGAAGAGCTGACATCAACATTACCCACAGGGCTCTCTTTGGGGGACTACAAGGCCTAACCAGTTCAATGCTACACTTTCCAACAACACCACAAGCTGACAGGCTCTAATGCAGAAACTTTTCCTGGATCCTTTTCCAGTCACCCAGCACACAGATCTATCCAGAGAACCCCAACTCCCTTCCTGGCACATAACAGAGGAAATAGCTAAGTCTGATATTTTGGTGGCAGAGGCCCCATTTGGTGCAAAGGAGAAATGGAAGACAAACCAGTAAAATGATAAAACAAGCACTGCTGGGCCCTTTGTAATCTTTTGAAGGCTTTTGACTAGAAAGAGCATCCATTAGCCTTATCTTTATGTACACTGATGCCTTCCTGTCCGGGGTAGCCCCGGGCTTGTATTTTGATGCTAATTCTACTCCTGGGAGGGGCTGCAGAACTCAGAAAGGTAGTTGCCTTGAGAACCTTCTCCCCCTTAACTTTTCAAATAAAGGCTTGAGCCAATGATTGGGCAGGAGGAAGGGGGAGGAGCTGAGAGTTTGTGGGAGGAGAAAGGATCCAAGGGGGAAAAGGGAGGAGCTACGGAGGATCGGCAGGAAGGGGGAGGAGCTACAGGGGATCGAGGCATTGAGAAGCTCGTGGCCTGGAGAAACCGAAAGTTACATGGGATAATACAGATGGGAATAGGGTAGTGTAGTGGGAGATCTGCCCAATCTAGGCGTATAGCTTGTATTGTTATTGATTGAGTTGCGATTTCTTTCATTGGGTAATTGGGTTGGAAGAATATAGCAACACTTTCCAGGTTAATTTGAAGCAAGAAAACAATTTTAAGTAGAAAATATGTCACATTATGATGCAGCAAGACAAGTGTGGGGCAGAAGTGGTCTCCCTCCTTGCCTCACAGAAGACGTATTTGCTCACTTAGGGCAAAGCCAGGTTAGCAAGAGAAGAAAGAACAGAGCAGCTCCATCTGGTTCATATGGTACAGGAGCCTCCAGAAAGCAGGCCTGCTGTGTGGAGATAGGATTGGACGGAAGGAGTATGTGCTCATGATTGCAGGGCTGTGGGGGAGGGAACCTTCTCAGCCTCTGCACAGAACTCCCTCTCCCAGGTAGTAGAGGGACCTGGTTTTGCACTTTCCCTTCAGTGGTGGGATTGAACCCAGGGCTTGGGTTGTGGTAGGCAAACGCCCTGACACCGAGCTATAACCCCAATACTGGAGAAACATTTCTGGAATAGGGTCCTATTCTATACTCAAATAAGAGAAGTCAGGGTTTCTTTGTGGCTATTACACAGAAAGACAAGAAAAAGAAGAGGAATATTTTTAGTTTTATTATCAGTCTTGAGGAGAAAGATTGCTGAAGGACTTGGGGCCAGCATGGCTCTGGCAGGCCTTCGGAGCCTCTCAGTTCCCACCGCCTTGCTAAAAGTCCGTTGGATTACTTCCTAAAGCTAGCCACCAAGTGCTTGCCCTGATTTGGTTACTTCCTCCTCCCAAGGCTGCCTACCAAGGTTCAGCTATCAAAGTACTGAAGACCAACCATCAAAAGCCCCCTTTGGCTCACTTAATTAACATGCCCAATTAAAACTAAACACCTCATCCTAACACAGGGTTTCCATTTTACCTTTATAAATCACCATTTTCCTCCAGGCCATTTGTCTCTATCCAGAGGCAGCCCTTTGTCCCTGTGGGACGAATGTCTCTCCTCTCCCTCTCCCTCTCCTCTCCCTCTTCCTCCTCTCCCTCTCCCCCTTTTCCTTCTTCCTCATCCTCTATCTCCTACCTTTGTCTCCTATTCACTGCCGCTGGCCCCTATGGGACAAATATGTCTCCTTTATGCTGAGAACTTGATCTTGGAGGTCCTGAACCAAGACTTTTCCCTTCATTTGCTGTCTTCTCAAGGCCACCTGTGGAAGGAATTCTAATTCCTGTGCTTCAAGAGAAAAGGAAGGATGGGAAACTGGAGAATGGTTTTCTGGGCTCAGTACAAGATACTGCCTGTTCGGACTGCTGGATAAATATATCATAACAGGAAGTCTAGAGCCAAGACCTGAATACATGTAGCCATTACCTCATATGGGACTGACTGGCCTTGTAAGCAGAACAGGGACAGCCTTGTTGGCGAAGTAGAAAGGAAAGCAGTAAGTCTTATTTATTTATTTATTTATTTACTTACTTACTTACTTACTTTTGGTTTTTCGAGACAGGGTTTCTCTGTATCTTCCAGCCCTGGCTGTCCTGGAACTTACTCTGTAGAACAGGCTGGCCTTGAACTCAGAAATCCACCTGCCTCTGCCTGCCAAGTGCTGGGATTAAAGGCGTGCACCACCACTGCCCAGCTCAGTAAGTCTTTTAGAAAACAAACGGAAGGTGTCCATAACCATATAGTCAGCTCAGATTTGTTAAGTAGTACCCACAAGATGCCAATCATAAAGAAACAAAAGAGGAAGAAATTAAAGTCACATTAAAATGAAAAGGTCCGGATCTAGTAACCCGATATGAACCTACAAGTCCCAACGCAGGAGAGACTGAGGCAAACAGAAGTATTCCAAGTTTGAGGGCAGTTTGGGTTCCAGAGGAAATACCTTGTTTAAAACAAACAAAACCCCACTGAAGACAAAACACATCCCTAAACCCCTAAAGCACCTTCCACAAGCACCTTAAAACCAAGTCACAATGTACTCACAAAGCTGAAAAATAGTCTCCCCATGGAAACCTGAGGGGGCATTTCCTTTGCAAAAACCGAGGCAATCTTTGCAGCCTTTTCAGGTGGGCCAATAAATGAACGGGAGGGAGCTCTCTCCCTCCTTCCTAGACAGGAAGTGAAAAGCACTTAGCTCTAATGTCAGAGCCAGCAGAGGTCAGACCTCAGAAGGGGTCGGCCTGCCAGGTTACACTCCGAGGCTCTTGCGAGGTATTTTATAAACTATGAGGAAAAGGAAGCATCACTAAATGAATCTCAGGGTTTTGTTTCTTACCACCTCAAATTAGAAACCCTCGGAGGCTCCGTTTATTGTGTAATGACGTCAACCTCTTCAATAGGCATCGAGTGGGGTTTGCCGAACATATAGATGATATTTGCAGTTCTGTGAAGTGTAAAAGAAAAACAAAATAAAACCGAAGTTTATGCTGCAGATGGTAGGGCTTGAATACAAACTGGTAACTTTGCTGAGCAAATTATTTGATCAAAAAAGCAGAGTCGCCTCTTGCCAGAAACTCTCATTTTGCCCTGGGAATCTGATAATGATACCCCAGATCTTACACAGTTCAGCTTACAGAGGGAGGAAGATGTGGTAAATGGGGGTCCATGGCTATACATCCTGCTGGGAGGTTGTTGAGCTTTGATGAGGGAATCTGTCACGGAGAGACTGGTGGCCCCACACATCAGGACCCCTCTGCAATAAGGTTGGAAGGATGTATTCCCTACCACATATCACCCCTGACATAACAGTGCTTCCTACATGAAGTATGTGCCACATGGCATACCTGATATCAGGGGAGCTCAGTCGCTCCTTTGTTTCTGTGACGATTGTGAGATCTGGGTTTCTTTTGGCAATTTCTGCTCTTTACCCCAAGTTTGGTCTTCCTGTAACCATTGGTGAACTCAGAAGCTATGGTTCAATGGAGGAAAGGGTTTCTAACTTCATTCCCCCACTCCCTTAACAGATCACACTAACTACATATTTTTCAGAAAAGCATTTCACCACATGGCTTCAAATTAGGGGCACTGCATTTCAACCTTCCCGCCAATACAAAGCAGAAGGTCACAGAGGTGCTCCACTTTTAAGAAGAAATATATTTTTACGTTTATGTGTGTGTATGAGTTTTGGCCTGTGCATGGGTAAGCATACTACTGTGTGCTCGCAGTTCCTGAGGAAGCCCAAGAGAGTGCGGAAAGCTCTGGACTAGAATGACAGACACTTGTGAGCTGCTGTGTGGGTGCCAGGAACCCAACCCGGCAGCTCTGGGAGGACAGCAAGTGGGGAGACATCATTTTACTGCAATTTTCCTGTCACTTCCTTTGTAATAAAACTAACCAACTGTATTCCTTCATTGTGGCAAAGCACAGGAAGCACACACTTACCATTTCAGTCGTTTTTGATCCCAGGACTCCACCACAGTGAGTACAGTCATTGCCCTGCACAAACACGACTCCGTTGTTCCAGAACTTCGTCAAACTTCACATGCTTAATGGTTCAAAGTAATCCTGCTTCCCACAGAAAATTCATGTGTGCTGTCACATGATGTATCGCCAAGTACCTTCTCATAGAGTGACTGCCTGGGAACGAGGACCCGGAAATCGGAAGTTTTCCTTTATAAATTCCACCCCTGCCTAAGTTCAGAGGGAGGCATCACGGGGATCCAGAATGCTGTATTCAGTGGAACAAGGTATGGTTAGAGCTGTACAGATTTGTGTTCACACTACACAGGCAGGAACAAACCTGGCTTTCTCCCTTCACTCTGTTCGCTACAATTGTTGCCCCTTAATGCAGCACAATTTCTTACCTAGACCTGGTGATTCAGTGGTCTGTGCATGATTCAGGGACAGACAGACTGCTTGCTTGCATGCAACAAGCCCCAAGTTTGCTGCCTAGAACAAGAAACAAGTGAACGCTCTTTGCCGGACCCACCTGCCGTCGGTCAGTTTCCCGATCATTCTAAGCTCATCAGACCACTGCTACGTCACTTTAGCAGGAGTTCCAAATCCTCCTCACCTGAAGGCATCCATCTGTGTCCTGCTCCCTAGCCCACTCCAGCCATACATCACCACTGATCCTAGTGGTGCTGGGCTGTCCTCAGCAAGACTCGTGTTAGGTCCACTGAACCCAGATCCCCTTTTCCTGGATGGTGCCACTTAATTCTTTGTGGTCTGTTGTTCCCACTCCTTGGCTATCAAGCCCTTTTCCCTGTGCCCTGCTAGGAATTGACCCCATCACGCCCTCTCTCCCTTTCCCCCAGTCCTGTTTTCACCACCTTAACCAATGCCCTTCTCTGGTTTGCTGTTTTGCAGAGATCACCCTGCTCCTCCAGAGAGCCATTCCTAGCCAACCCTAGGCCACCCTCCAAGGGACAGTGCCTGGCAGCCTGACCACGAAGGACAGAATTAGATGCTAAAGAAGCTCTCTGCACTAATTGACCAGTTCTTCCTCTGCTGGGTCCCTTCGCCATCTAATCTATCACGGAAACATGGCAGTCTGCCCTGCCCGTGCCTTTCAGAACGGAGAAACTTGACATTTCAGTAAGATCAATTGCAAAAATGAACAGCTAAGCATCACTCATTATATAACCCAAAGGTCTTAATTCCCCGAGTAATAATGCCAATGACTGCTTTCTGGGACTCTGCCAGAGGAAGATGACATCTGGGTTTGATTTTACAGGAAGATGAAGGGTCAGGATGACAGAGTGAGTGTTTCCAAACATACCCCTGAGCACGAGGAATAGTTTGGCAGTGCTTTTCCTCACTCTCCTGTGCGAATCTCAAATCAAATCACAATCCCACCCAGGTCTTTTCCAATGTAAAATAATACAATCATTTATACAAAAAAAAAAAAAAAAAATAGAACCTTAAGTTGTTCCTATCCTAGGGAAAAATCTTAAGAAATCTGTGACAAATAGTCACCATTGAAAGCATAACCCCTGGAACTCTGTGATGAAACACGTTATCCCTCACGGGCCTCGGAAGGCTATCGTGAAATGTCCTGTTTGTCCACTGGCCAAAACTGTGTCTAGGTCATCAGAACATGACTCTCCACATGTGTCCCCATGATCCAGAAGAGGACCCAGCAAAGGACAAGCACTCAGTCCATATCGTTGAGAGAAGCTCTCACCATGGAAACCAGCGATGTGTGGGTAATGACACAAAGATATAGCTCAGTCTGAGGAGGAGAACTGAGAGGCCCCCAGCTCAGAGGTCCCTGTGGCAGCGCCCACTTAGGTTGTCCCTCTCTTATGATCAACCCCGCCCTCTTTTCTCTCTCTTTCCTGCTGGTGTGTCCATGCTTAGGGTCCCTTTCCGTTTTTCTCCCAACATCATCTGTCTGACTTCTCTCTGCATAGCTTCCTCTGCCTTCGCTAAGCATTCTCCCCATTCCCATCTTGAGGCCATCTCCTCCCTTCCTGGATTTCCCATTTATAACAAACACATGGAACGGAGCCATATTTTAAATTATATTTTAATTTCTTACAAGTTCCCTATTCTTAATTTTCCTCATGGAACGTTGAAATATTTCTATATGCCAAGAAATAACAAATTATTTCTTATTAATATATGACAAAAAAGAAAAAGGATATTGCCACGGTGAGGTGAGAGGTATCCGTCTAACTTGAACATTCTAGTGGCAGAATGTTGGCTGTTTCTGTGGTGAAGGTAGTAAGGAAGTGGTTCTATCCCTACGGAGAACTCAGCGAGGAGCCCCAAAGAAAGACATGATTCTTCTGGAGATGAAAGATCATTTTGCACTTTTAAACAGGATGCTTAAGTTGGTGTTGGACTGAAGTATTCATGTAAAACTAATCAAAGTTCAGTGGAAGACTGTGTCTCAAACAATAAGACAAAGAATAACCGAGAGACACCTGGCATTACCCTCTGGCCATGTGCACATGCACGCACACACATAGACTAAAAAGAATCCTCCCCATTAAGTTAGAAGAACAGACAACAAAATCAATCTGCTATGTCCACAAGGTCCTATCACACTATTGTACACTGGAAAATAATATTAGAAACATACCCAAGTTTCAAGACTTTTTATAAGTTAAATGGATTTTTGTTGATAATGTAAATTTTTTTCTCTACCTATGACATAATTGTGTGTTGTTTCTCTCCAAAGCAAGTGGTCAGCTCCTTTTCCGGTGTAGCTCTGTATGTGCGTCCTTCTTCTGCATGCTCAAGATTGGGGATTTGGGGATAAGTCTCCCTGGGACCCCAGAGGCCCTGGTGCTTAAGTGGCTATTAGAAGTAGGTAAGTGACCTGTCTCTTGGTGAGATGGGACCTCCTTCTCCCTCCCCGTCCCCCTTCCCTCTCCCTCCCCCTCTCCCTCCTCCCTCTCCCTCCCCCTCTCCCTCCTCCTTCTCCCTCCCCCTCCCCCTCCCCTCTCCCTCCCCTCCCCTCCCCCCTTCTCCCTCTCCCTCTCCCTCTCCTCTCCCTTCTCCCTCTCCCTCCCCCTCTCCCTCCTCCCTCTCCCTCCCCCTCTCCCTCCTCCCTCTCCCTCCCCCTCTCCCTCCTCCCTCTCCCTCCCCCTTTCCCTCCTCCCTTTCCCTCCCCCTCTCCCTCCTCCCTCTCCCTCCCCCTCTCCCTCCTCCCTCTTTCCTTCCTCTTTCCCTCTTTCCCTCCTCTCTCCCTCTCTCCCTCCCTCTCTCCCTCTCTCTCTCACTCTCTCTCTCTCTCTCTCTCTCTCTCTCTCTGTATGAGGGGAAGCTGAATAGTCAGAGAACAAAGAGAAAAGAAAATAACACACTTTGCCATTTCTATAACCTTTACTGAGAATTTTCTTTTGAGGCCATAAATTTATTTCTTTCAAATAAAAGGCTTTGCTGAATAAAAATATTTTTTTTTAAAAAAGCCTCTTCAATTGCTCCCCCTTTCTGTTCAAGATGAACCCATTAGACACTTTCTTCATTATAATTAAGCTTGATACAGTGTGACTGGAAGCATTTATGTGAGTGCTAAAGATTTGTTATCACCTTAATATGAAGTAGCAAACCAAAGAATAGACTATATTCCCTCAGATCCGAAGAGGGTATACTCTGTTCTGATGCTGAGGGAACAGAGATGACTCAGGCTCGGGACTGTCCCTTTGTCCTGATCACACTGTTCTACTCAATTCAGCTTGGCTCACATGTATAGATACAGTCACAGCTGACTAGATACCTTAGGGGAGCCTAGAGCCAGCCAGCCAGACAACCTGTCAAGGAGAGTGGAGGACCAGGGGAGGCCGAAGGTATGCACACAGAGAAACAAGTCTCGCCAATGGACTATCAGATAAGGAAAGCTAGAGGTCTGGTCTCCTGACACTGGCCAGGAAGATCTTGGCAGAAATTTACAATTGTATTGCCTTCTGTGTGGGTGTTTTCAGAAATTTGCAATTGTGCTGCCTTCCTTGTGGGTGTTTATCTGAAATGTTACCTGCAGTTCTGTAACTGGGACATTTTGATGCAGTACAAAGACAAATAATGAACAAATATTTGTGTCCAATGAAAACCACCAATAGTTTACTGTGCAATGAATCTGCATCTGTTTGTGTATTCAACTGACGTCAGTGACAAACAGTGCAGGAAAACACTATTTGGAAAACGTAATTAGTTGACTATGAAAAGCTTATTTCCTTGTCTTCATTTGAGCAGAAAAGTGGCTTTTGGAGGCAGACACCAGATACTTGAAGAGATGCAAACGAGGGTGTGTGACAAGGTATGAAAGGCTGAGTGGGATTCACTGGGGAAAGCAGGAAAGAAACCACACGACCTCAGGTTCTCTGGAAGCTGTTCACACGTGCAGCCTTAAGAGCTATCATTCCTGGGCGGAATTCTGGAAATGGTAGTGTTACCTTTGTTTGTAGACCCCCAGCCCAACAGAATGGAGCTATTGAGGAGGCGGAGGACCTTTAAGAGCCGTGTCATCTTTGAGAGGGACGGCTGCAGTTCACTGAGGGAGTTGTGGGCTCTTGACTCCTCCTTCTTCCTGTCTCGACCTTCTGAACACAGAGAGGACAGTTCTGTTTTGTCCCTTGCCAATGCCATGAGGTCCCACCCCAGGGCCAGAGACTCAGTTATCCATGGACTACAGCCTCTAACACTGAGTCAAAATTAACCTTATCTCAGGAGACAGATACCTCAGCAGTTAAGAGCACAGGCTGCTCTTCCGGAGGAACCAAGTTCGATGCCCAGCACCCACATGGCATCTCACACCTGTCTGTAACTCCAGATCCAAGGGATCTGACACTCTTATACACACACACACACACACACACACACATTCCGGCAAATTGGTAATGCACATAAAATGAAAATACTGAAAAAATTAACCTTCTATCTTTGTATATTGATTACGTTGTGCTTTTATCACAGTGACACAAGTCCAACTAAACCCAACAGCATACTCATTAGAGTCAGACTCATAACTGTCAACTTGGCATAACCTATATTCATTTAGGAAGAGGGAATCTCAGTAAGATATTACACAGACCAAGTTGGTCTGTGAGTATGTCTGTAGAGGATTATTTGGATTATTAATTGAGGTGTGAAGACCCACCTTGAATCTTGGTGGCATCATTTTAGGGGCTGGGCCCTGAACTATTTGAGAATGAAGAAAAGCTAGCTGACCATAAGCAACACAGAAATCTTCATTCCTCTTTGCTTCTGACCTTGGATATGATGTTAAAGGAATCTTCATTCCTCTTTGCTTCTGACCTTGGATATGTTTTGAGTTCCTACCTTCACTTCCCCATGATAGTAGAGTGAAACCTGACAATGTAAACCAGATAAATTCTTTCCTCCCTGAGTTGCTTTTGGTCAGAATGTTTTATTAAGACTACAAGTGAAAGCAGGATCTACGGCTTCAGATACTCATGTGGTTTCAGGCAAGGACCAGGAAAATCCATTTGGACAGCCCACTTGAACAGTGTGTGTCCCAGCAGGCGAACCCTCGGCACTGGAAGACCACATAGAGGCTGCACAGTGTAAGAGAATGAGAGACCCCACTACTCTCTATACAAACTAAGGATGTTTCCATAATATTTTGCATCTCTTGTAAGAGAGGTGGATTTCTGTAGCAACCTAGTCACACTGGTGCTCCTGGTAGGGCTAACCCAGAGAATTATCCTTCTTTCTTTAAAAGTTCTGTCGTGGGAAAACTTTACCCTTTGGTGTCCAGGCATAAACCATATCATCATACTGTGCTTGTGATTTCCCAGACCACGGGTTCTCTGTGGCATAGACTCTTATTTTCTCATCTCCTGTGATGTTATGCTCTGTGTCAAGTGTGGGATGAGTAATGGAGCACAGTTCCCTTTTGTTTTCGCTGCCTGATAGAACTGCAACAACAGACAGCAGCGGGCCTCAAAAGGTGAAGCACAATAGGACATTCAATTTGATGATAAACACAGTGAACGGAACACAGTGCAATGCCCTGTGTGGAACAAATAGTCACTCAGAGGTACAACCCAACATTGACTCTGGCGCTGTTCCTTAAGAGGTCTGCATGGTTTAGACAGGGGATTTTAGGATCCGTCAGGGGGAACACATCTCTTGGAAGCCATTTCTCTAGGTGTCTTAAGAATGCCTCAAGCAACACAGTTTACTTAATTTCTTTGTTGACAAGTACATAAAACCCAACCAACTGGTGGAAACAGGACAAGAAGAAGGGCATTGCCAGCCAGCCTTGTGGAGAGGTTTCACTGACCAAACACAATAGAATCACACAGCGTTCCCCTTTGCAGATAATATGATTTTACTCTTAGAAGAATCAGAAGATGGAACTAAAAGAAAAGCTTTAAGAACTATTTTTCTTTTGGAAATCACAATAATATATCGCTATATAAATATTTGGAAAAAAGATAACAGTTTTTTTTCTACTCATAACCAGGCATTTCAAAACTGAAATAGTGACAGACTCCATCCATGACAGCTACAAAAGCTACACATAACTGAAAATATATCTGTTGAGAAATTCACAAGCCTGGTGTGCATATTTCAGGATTAATATTTTAGCGAAGTCATAAAACAAGATTTCTGCAAATGGAGATGTCATATCTCTGAGTGAGGAGATTCAACATTTTAGAAGCACTTTCAACACAATGTGACTCAATCAGAATCCTAAAGGGCTGTTTACATACTTAGGCCTCATGTTTAAAACTGGGGAAATGAATTATAAATTACACATGAAGGAATATACCGGACTTCCAAGAATGCTTTGGAAAAGACACGATGGGACTTAGTTCTAGGTGCATAAGTCAATGCCAGAGTTATCCCAACCAACACAGTGCTCGTGGCATAGGGTTAGGTGGGCTGATAAACACAGCGCAGAACTGAGAAACCAATCCAGAAGTGCCTGCATTCCTAACATAAGATAAACATTATGTAGGCAGGAAAAAAGTATAGATGCATTTATACAAAATTATAAATGACTTTTAGATTAAAGATCGAGGTGAAAGACAAAATCATTTTAATGTTCTAATAAAATCCAACAGTTATTCTTTTTGTTTTAAACCATTGAGGAGGGAAGCTGCTTTTAGGTCTGGTAACACAGATGAAACAAAAAAATGTGAAAAGTAAAAATGTAACCTCTCTTCATCTCTGATTACACTTTGACTCCATCATATCATGGGGGCAGACATAAAGCTTGTATCTGAAGGTAAGTAAGTCACCCAAGGTCACTAAACTCAGCACAGACAGAGAACAAAGGGCTACTCAGAGTATGAGAATATTTAACCAATGTGAAATATGCACATCGCTTTAGTTCAGTAGTTCTTACCCTTGAAGTAGCCAAGAGCCACCTAGAATGTTTGTTTAAACAGTACCCAGGCCCTACCCTTGGCTTCTCATTAAGTAGATCAGGATAGGGCCTGAGAACTGGAATTTCGAATAAGCCTACAATGTCCATGCTTCCAAGTGTATCCTCACTTATGTACGCTTTGGTATAGACTTCTGTATGCAGGATACCATGACGCTCATATGTGCGCCATACTGAAAGCCACCAGTAAGCAAGCACTTTGATCGTACTTGTTTTAGGGGCATATTCATGTAACAGGAAGTAGAAGCTGAGGCAGAAAGGTAAACAGGGATTGAAGGCCAGAGTCAAACTCATTGAATAGAACCACGGTTGGGCCAGGCCGACGTTGCCTCAGGACTATGATGTTGCACATAGCAGAGTAAAGTCAAGTGCACAGACACCCAAAGATTCTCTTCGAGAAAGGAATAGAAGGAGGTGTCAAACAACAGAATCAAAAATTTCAGAATTCTGGAAATTACCAAGCACCTCGAATAAACTAGGGATTCATTATTCAAGAGCAGGTTTGAACTTCCTTTAGTCCCATCCCCTGCTCCCCACAGTAATCAGCTCTGGGCATCTTGTTTTTAAAAATCCTACAGCCCTTGGCAGGGTGGCCCCTGAAGATGGCAGCTGAGCTCTAGAAAAGCTCCACTCCCATGCCCTCAGTGCTGTCGCTTGACGTGTCTCAGAGTTCACTAGAATCTCCTCTGTTTTGTCTGTATTTAAGAAATTACATAATGCACACAGACTTCCCCCCCAAAGGACATTTTTGAGTAAAAAAACCCCATCTTTTTTACTCACCGCCCATCCCCATGATATGGTAGACTATGACTTTTTACATATATAAAATGCATTCAGTCATCCTTACCTGGCTGCTGCCCGGTGAACTCAGACAGAGAAGTATGGAATGCTTACCCCACCCAGAAAAAGACCCTCCTTTATATAAATTCTTTACCCACAGTCACACCTGTTTCCTTTGTTTCATGATCCATTGTGGATGGCCAAGAGCATCCACCATGGGCTTTGGAACTGTCCCTTGGAGATTAGTGGGCTCATCAGTGGGAACACTACTGGAGACAGTGACTTCCCCTCCCAGGATCTTTCAGTAACCAATAGTTTAAGTTCACCACCACCCTCTCCCCTTCCTACACACACACACACACACACACACACACACACACACACACACACACACACTGCCAGCAATAGGATTATCGCAATCTGTATGGATATAGTGTCACTGACACTGCTCTATGCCCCACTTAACACCACTTATAACCCACAAATCAGGGCTTAAAGGTCATTCTTGGGTCAGGCCAGTGCACGATATATACAGCCAGTGCATGGGGCTGTCACATCTTCCCTGCATCCCTACAGTAGATCATAACCAAAATAAGTTTGCTCTCTTCTGGAAAAACCTACCACTGGATAGGAACCAATTTCACCTAAGTTAGGCAGCTTAAGAACCTCCAGAGGGCCACATGGACCCCCTTCTGGGGTGACCAGGACTTACTAGCTTGCTTTGTTCCTGAGTGGGGGCATTTCTATATCAATCAACTGAGATTTCTTCTTCCTCAGTACCTTAGTCTGTATAAGCTTGCAAAACACTAACCAGCATAGTATCTATTTGCAGAAACATTAAGAAATTGGAGACCCAAGGCTTCCTAGTCTGTACCTACTCTGACTGCTCAAGAAACACAAAGATTTGAAGGCTCTCCTGAACTGTGTACCTCTCCAATCTCAGAAAAAAAAAATTCATCAAAACCAGCAGGCAGCACTTCCAATTATGAAGCGAGACACTGAAAGACGCTTTCTAAATCACCAATAACAGAAAGTAAATGTTCTACCCTTGCCACAGGAAAGATGGAATTAGCTTTCTCTTCTCTATCTGGAAAATGATATTACAAAATTATTGTCTTAGAAAGAGGCAATAAAGGAGTGTATAGAGGGGAAAACTCCTGGAGCCACGAGCATCACAGGGTTTAGTCGGGAAGCCATTAAGAATAGCAAGTCCATACAATTTTTCATAATAGAAGAGGTTAATGATCGTAGGTAACTTTTTATGATAAAAATTTGCAAGGTTTTACCCATGGTGTTGTCTAATTCTAACCTTTCACCTAAATGGATGGGCTAGTTTTTCTCCTGCTGCTCTGATGAAACACCGATCACAAACTTCTTAGAGGGGGATAGGGTTTATGTGGCTTGTGCTTTGAGGCCACCGACTGTGGCCGAAGGAAAACTCAGGCGGAACTTGAAGCCTAAACCAGGGAGGGACATTGCTTGTTGGCTCACTCTGGGAACCGTGCTTAGTTAAATATACACTTAGTTATACGTTTACTTATACAGCCCAGGACCAACTGCCCACATGGGCTGGGCCCTGCCGCATCAGTTGGCAATAAAGAGAACACCTTGCAGAGACATTCACAGGCCAACCTGCCAAAGACAGTTACGCAGCGGAGACTCCTTTCTCGGATAACTGTAAGCAGTGTTGAGTTGATGGTCAATGCTGACTAGGGCAAGAGACTTTCAAATTACATCAGCTCATCCCTGAAGCTGTGCTGTACCAACCGCTGGCAGAACTACAGAGGTGGCATTGGACTAGGCAGGACCCCTTCAATCCATCGTGAAATATTCCAAGTTATCATCATGAATTTGATCCTGGAAGCCACTTTGAACTTTCCCAACCTGTCTACGTTAGGGCTCCTGCTCCTTTGCCGTTACCGATGTGATTTGTTTGCGCTCTCCTTTCATTTAATTGTCTTTGCTAGCAGTTCACTTTATGAGATTCTCCAGAAACCAGATACTGCTCATGTAGATATTGTCTGTTTGCCACTCAGTTTCAATTATCACCACCTCTGATTGTCTGCCAATAAACATAGGCTGGATAATGTTTAGAACTTTAGCTACAGCCAAGGTGGAGCCCCGTCTCCACTTCCAATGAACTTTTAGTTCAGTTTGGGAGAAGTAACAAATGGATAATTGAATACTTAGCCTATTCCAGGCCATGGTTAGAGCCTCAAAGAAATACAAAGTTCAATCCCAGAGCCAGAAAAATGGGGCAGGATTGGAGGAACAGCAGGCAGACAGAGATGGTCCTGGACTGGTGCCCTTGTAAATGTGTGTGTGTGTGTGTGTGTGTGTGTGAGAGAGAGAGAGAGAGAGAGAGAGAGAGAGAGAGAGAGAGAGACAGAGAGACAGAGAGAGACAGAGACAGAGAGAGGGGGAGAGAGAGAGAGAAAGAGAGAGAGACAGAGAGAGACAGAGAGAGACAGAGACAGAGACAAAGAGAGGGGGAGGGAGAAAGAGAGAGGGAGAGAGAGAACAAAAGAGAGGCATGGAGAGGGAGAGAAGGAAGGGAGCGGGAGAGAGGCAGAGAGGGAGAAGGAGAGGGAGAGAGGGAGAGAGAGAGGAGAGGGTGGAGAGAAGACTCAATAAATAACAAGAGGTGAGTGGTAGTTATTTCTACAAACAACTTGTTTTTGAGATTCCTAGCAGAGCAGGAAAATTCTTGAGAAATTAAATAAGTGGGCTCTCTCTTTTTCCTGTTAGATAAGTAAAAGCTGTTTATTATTAATTGTAATTATTTTAATATTTATACATCTTAGACAATACAGATAGGAAGAAATTTAATTTACCAACTAAGAGCTCATCATCCATGAAATGGAACAGAGAATCTGTCCATGGATCACAGCCATGACCTGGAACAGGGAATACGTACATGGGAAGTTTTCTGGGAGAAATAAAAGATGGCAGAGCTTGGTTCTACATTAAAGAGTTTTGGGTCTTATCTGGAAGGTAGCATTCACATGAGCTGGATCCTCTATTATGTAACTATTTGACTAGTGTGATGGACCGATTACCTTTAGGTAGCAAAATTTTAGCTCAGATTTTATTGTTATATTTGTAAAGAAAAATAAAAGACCTCCTCTATCATGCTTACTTCAAATTAGGACCAGGAGAGGACTTTGCAGACCAAGGACAGAAAATGAGGCCAGGAGGCATACTTGGTTGTCATAGCTGAGCGGGACACTACTGGGTCCTAGTGAGTGGAACCACAGAAATTACCCATCATGCCACAGGGTTCAGATCAGCTTAGACCCTGTTTCTGTTCCCTTTCAAACAAAGATTCCCCCACCCCACCCCCGAACATAGAGGCGACACAGGAAAAGAAGCCATGCAGAGGCAGGAAGCCTTGCTGTGTGGATGGGAAGGTCCTGGGAAATAAAGCATGCTTGCAGGTGCAGGAAATAGTGCACAGTCCCTTTCCTTGAAGCTTTCTATATCCACTCTGTGATGGTATACAGAGGTGGAGGTATTCCCTCCACCTTATACACTACCTGTGACGCTGTGTGGAACACTCTAGGCTGTCTATGGACAAGATCACAGGTTCCTATCCAAAGCGTTAGGCTATTTGACTGTCAACAGAGCTCAGCATGTAGCAGGCTGTTCCCTGAGTACATAAACCTTGTACACTCTCCTTTAACAGATCTGTTCTTCTCTCCTCCTGGCCAAGACTAACTCCAGCGAGAGGCCTTGAATTACATCCATGCCTGTTACAAGGAATCCTCTGCAACTTCTCCTTCTTTTTCTCCTCCTTCATTTCCTGCCTTCTCACAAGCTCCTTCTCATAAGCTCTGTCTTCCACATCGCAAACATTCCCTACATCAGAGGCAGTCACTCACCCGTATGTATTGTGGCTCGTTTGCAACAGCCAAGATGCACAGAACCCACCAGTGCCAAGCAACCCACGAATGACTAGAGAAAATGTGGGCATGCACAGAGTATGGTCCAGCCATAAGGATGACATCCTGCCACTTCCTACACTGTAGACATGGATGAAAATGTGTACAAGGCAGATTCTAGATACAGAAAGGCAAGTCCCATATATGCATCTTCCTTTGTAGAATCCTGCGAAAGGCAACAACTCAAAAGCAAAACCACAGTTGTTAGAGGTTGCAAGTTGTTGGGTTTGTAGTAAAAGGGTCCACGGCATGATCAATGCATGTTATGCATAGGTAAATATCACACTGAATATCATTGATACTTATTAACAATATTTGTCAATAAAAAGGTTAAAAATAAAGATCTTAGATCAAGTCAATAATATTGGCATCACCACCATCGTCACCACCACCACCACCACCACCATCACCACCCCCATCATCATCATCATCATCATCATCATCTTGTCTTTTGTCCTGCTGTAGTGGAGATTTGATACTAATTTCTAGAGAGACCAAGTAAAGGGACAACATATCATCACTAAAATATTTATGGCCTTCTTTCTGTATGCCAAGACTTTGGCAAAATCACACATTAATCCAGCATCTCCTCTTTGCACCCCAGCCTTGAAAGCATAAGCACCCAGAGCAGGGTCTGCCAATCAGAGCTTATAAGCTGAAGTCTGGTGACAGTCTGAATGACAGCCTGGCGACCTACACTGTACTCTTGCACCGCATCCTTTTCTGGAGCTGAGGATGAAAATGAGTGAATCTCATGTTAAACAATAAGGTGTTGCCAGCCTTCTGCAACTACGAGGTGCTGTCTCACAAGGGCAGCATGTTCCTGTAAGTATAGCTCCTTGGAGCCGTCCAGTCAAATGCACAGAATGCTTCACACGCTCAGTTTGAAGGCCTCTAACACTCTGCAATGAGGCTTATTGAGAAAACTTTAAAAACTAATTAGGTTCTGCTAGGCCACAAGGAAAAGGCTTACTAAATGAAGATGAAAGGCTAAAGTTACTTGATAATTATTTGAAAAGATATTTTCACATTAAAGCCACACTCTCTTCACCTATTAAATTAGCAAGTGTTAAGGAAAAAAATCTATTAACGAGCTTAGTAGTGCTGGCCAAGATCTAAAGATCTAGAATGCCCCTTCATTTCAGTAGAAACACATAGTCATACCCTTGCAAGGAGGAAGAATCTTCCAGTAAGTACCACAGTCATGGGCCTTGCCATTCTGATCCTAGGAAATTTACTAATGGTATCATTAAGAATAAGAAAAAATACATAATGATGTCCCTCAAACACTGTTCAGAGCATGAAAGTAGACTCAAGCACAGTACCCTAGGTAAGGAAACAGACCACAAAACCTAACTCATCTTTCCAATGAACATTTACTAAGCACCACTATTTCTGAATACAGTGTTATGTCAGCTTGATAAAACATTTGTAACTCTCAAAAGTATTAATAAAAATTCTTAACACAAAATATGAAAGGAGATTTATGAAGTTGGATATTGGCCTTGATGGCAATGATGCGACGTGAGTGATTTTTATCTTCTTATTTCAATAGAAACATCAACAAATCAAAACCTGTTGGCTCTTCAGGGAGACAAGTTCAGAATGATGTTTTTTGGCATGATTTACTAATTTATACTATGTATAATAGATAGAAATCTAATTAAGCGTGTAAAACTTCTGGTCTCATTACCCACTGTCAGCACGCTCTTGACCTGCTCAGGTGTTTGTAGTGTGGACCACAGAGGCGGTCGCTACCCAGTGCAGGCAATGAGGGAAGTTCTGAGCGAATGTGTGCTGTTAGCATAGGTGCTGCTGTGTCAAGGGCCCCAGTGTCTCAAGCCTGCAGCAATGGTTGGGGTGAGGATGTTCGCACTGTGTGCAGAAATGCCTACAAAGGTTTTCTCCCTCCCCAGATGACTGTGGCCCAAAGACTGGTTGCCTATCATGACTGCTTCTACTAAGATTAGCCAAGCCCGTCTCCTTGTTAATAATAACCCTGACTATGCAACAATGCCTCCTCCTGTTCAACTGTAAATAACCACACTGCACTTCTGGGCTGTTGCAGCTTCTCCATCCCAAAACACAGGCTTTTCTGTGTGTATCTTTTCCACATTCCCTCTCAGCCCTAGTCAAGTAAAGTTCTAGAGCCGTTCAGGATGTGTCCACCCAGCTCCTGCCTAATGTTGGCCACTAGAAGGCTAGGTTCTTGGATCTGAGGCTGACTTCCCAGGAAGTTTCTTCTTGTATCCACTCTGCTTTGCCTTAGTTTGGCTTTTCTGATACGATTTAAAGCAGGAAGGGAAGACACTGGAGTTATTTCACAAGACATCCATTCACTCTCTTCCTGTGGAAACAGGGAGACAGAGAGGCCTTCATGCTTGGTCCCTTCGGAATCCTTCAGAAGTGGCAGCGCTTGGCTTGCATCTGACTTGCTCACCTCCCAGTGCACATGAGTGGATCTGGGTGCAAGTTCCCATGGAGTCGTGTGAATTGTAGAGCTAGACAGCTGGACTTAGTAGAAGCAGAACATAGGGACAGAAGCATTCCACAAGGGGAGAAGAGGTATCTTTTCAGGTGAAGTTTTCCATATGAGCTGAGTCAAACCCTGCCTGAGCTCTCTCCAGGCCTAGCAGCTTTCCTGGAGATAAGGCCCCAGACGCAAGGCCTCAGAGGGTTCACCTGGCCCAGGGAAGGGTCGCACCCAGGGAAATGTGTCCTTCTCTAAAGCTCAGAGACATGCCATCCGAGTCAGAACTGGTCACTTTGTACTAGCCAGAGATGAATGAATATTTACCTGCAAGGAATGTCTGTTCTCTGACCTCCTGCAGCCACAAATAGAAGAAAGAAAGAAAGAAAGAAAGAAAGAAAGAAAGAAAGAAAGAAAGAAAGAAAGAAAGAAGAGAGAGAGAGAGAAGAGAGAGAAAGAAAGAAAGAAAGAAAGAAAGAAAGAAAGAAAGAAAGAAAGAAAGAAAGAAAGAAAGAAAGAAAGAAAGAAAGAAAGAAGAAAGGAAGGAAGGAAGGAAGGAAGGAAAAAAGGAAGGAAGGAGAGAGAGAAAGAGAAAAAAAGAGGGAGAGGGAGGGAGTGGGGGAGAGAGAGAGGACTGAAAGGGGAAAGAAAAGGAGAATTTTTCCTTTTAGTTTTCTCTGAGTTTGTTCCTGAAGATGTGCTTTAATATATCTTTCTTTGGAAGGCAACCCCCTTTAAAGGCCTTGAGTTTTCCTGATTGTATTTTCAGTAACTGTGGCATTATTCTCAGGGTCAGTGTACCTAGACATCTTGGAAGGACATGCCCTGGGCATGCTGGCACATACTACTAAACCCAGCACCCAGGACGCAGAGGCAAGTAGGTTCCTGAGTTTGAGAACAACTTGGTCTACAGAGCAAGTTCCAGGACAGCCAGGGATATGCAAACTCTGCCCAGACAAACTCTATCTGAAAAAAAAATTAAAAGGAGTAGGAAAGAGTGGCAATTGTCTGTTTAGCTCCTAATTTTGTCTGTTAGCTGAGCACATGCTGGTTCCCATGGGGAGGACTCATAAAGGTCTGACTGTGCGTCATTGGCTGTGGTTGTTCATTAGCAGCCTTAGTGGTATAAATTTATCCAACCTACCCCCTTCTCTCTCATGGTAGAATTATTTTTATTGTAATGTAAATATATCACACACACACACACACACACACACACACACACACGTTACATGTACTGCAATGTCTGGCATTTCAACTAACAAATTAGTGTCATTAAGAATATTCCCAATATTGTATAACCATAATCATCAATTTCTGTGACCTTTTATCATCTCAGAGACTTTGTGTCAACCAAGCACAGGCTCCCCATTTCCTCTCCCACTTTAGCACCTGCTAAATTGCATGGATTTTTGTTTTCTATGAACATCATATATGTGTGATGATTGTACAGTGTCTGTCTTCCTTAGCATAGCACCTTTAAGGTTCATCCCTGCTGTAGCACATATTTTATCCCTTAATAAAACATTTAATAATATCCCACGGGATGGCCACATCCTGACTTGTTGATGGGCATTCCCACATCAGGTTGTTCTCACACTGATATTTTTTGATAACTTCTTTATGAATACTGTATTTAAATCATTCTCCTCCCTTCATTTTCTACCATATTCCTCCGACTCCTTCTCAAATTCTTGGTCACTTATTGTTTAACTATAGTTGTCACCCCTAGAAGAAGAGCCACGAGCAATTGGTTGCTGCAATGAGAGAGAGAGAGAGACAGAGACGGAGACAGAGACAGAGAGAGAGAGAGAGACAGACACAGAGAGAGACACAGAGAAAGAGAGAGACAGAGAGACAGAGCAACAGGGAACAGGGACAGAGAGAACAAGAGAGAAAGAGAGGCAGAGAAACAGGGACACAGAGATGCAGAGAGATACGATTCTTCTCCAGAAGTTATGACTAAACACATATGAGTCATATTAAGTGATCTCACTATGTTGTGCTAATAAAGATGTGCATCTGCATGTGTAACAATTACAACTAAAGAATAAGAGGCCACGACTCTGCTCCATACTTTGAACGTCACGTATCACACCGTGTCTAGGCATTCTGACAGTGCCTGCTCTTAGCAGAGATGTTCTTTGTGCTAACAGTGGGATTGAAGTCTTGTTACATTTGCTCTATCTTCATTCTTCTCTCCATTTTACAGACAGGGAAACTGAGGCTTACTTCTGATTGCAGGATTTTCAGATGCTGCCACAGTGACCTGGATCAGCAGGTACAGTCCTTTTTATGAGGAGAGCCAATGAGACAAGCCCATGGCTTTGTAAACTCAGTGGTGTGGCTTACCTATGGACTAATGGTACTATAAAAATCATGTCGAGCGTGTGGTTGCTTCATCCCAGAGAGCTGGTTGTTTGAGTGTATTCCCCAGGAAAGCATTACTGACAACCTCACACCTTGAGACCCAAATGTAAAGTTTCATTTTAGAACATCCATTTGCTTTTTCAGAGTAGCAGTGACAAATGTTCTAGGGAATTTATGAAGAAGCTGAGTTTTTACATCAATAGTCAGACCAGGACAGTGTTTCTAAAGCCAGTATATGCCATTCCAAGTGAAGGAAGACAGAAGCATCTCTTGACCAAATGGAAGGGCTGGGTGTCATTCATCTGCAGTCGCATGAGGTCCTGGTTCGTTTGTAGCCACCACCTTGGGTCCTGTGCCACTTTCTGCCTGCCTGCCCTATCAGGACATTCCATGTGACTCAAAAGCTTGGCTTGTTGGGAGCTCATCAAGAATCAAGTTCAATCTGGCTACCAGACTTTCTCCCTTCCTATTCCCAGATGCACACTCTACTCTACATATCAACCTCATAATTATATTTCTAAATCGACAGAGAGTTCAAGCCAGAGAGGGTAACAGGGTCTGTTTCAGATGTCCATATCATCCTCAAACACAGAAACAGTTACAATGGATCTTGTTCCAAGAAACATTATGGGGAAAATTAAATGAACCTTGAGTAACTTAAAAAATAGGCATGCTGTCAGTGCTCTGTAGCTTGCTAACTGATTCAATGATATTTAAGAGGGAAACAAACACAGTGCAGAATAAGAGGAAGCCTATGTCTGCATCATTGATTTGAATATGATTTACAAGATGGGATGAAATCATCAACTTCTGATGCTCAGCCAAAAAAGATTAAATAGCTCCAGATGCCACAGCCACAAATCCAAATATTAACATCACATCTTAGAAGTGAACATTATTTAATACTGAAAAGGTGTGTGGGGGGTGTATCAGATGGTTTAATATGTCAAGAAAGGAATGTTCATTTGTATGTCAAGAAGGCCGTGAATTAGATGACTCTGTGTTGCTGTAAACCTGCATAAGCTCCTGAAAGTTCACCATTGTGATTCTTTCTGGGACATACATGTCTATGGCATGAAGTTTTCTGATAAGTCTACAGTTATGAGGTGGCAGATGATGATGATGATGATGATGATGATGATGATGATGATGATGATGATAGGAGTACACTTCTAAAGTTAATACGATGCATAAAAACAGACTCTACACTCATTTACTAGGAAGCCCACTTAAAGAATGTGACTATCCCTGGCTTGCCCATTTGGATTTGTCTCCAATATGGTGCCATCTGTCCAAAATATCTGTCATCTTACTGATTACCAAAGTCAATTTACACAGTGTGGAGGGTCTCTGACTTTCATGTATCTTTCTGATAACCTTTCTTGTTTCATTCAAAAGAGGTAAAGCTATATGTGGGAAAATTTTGAAGGCCATGTTACCCATGCTTAAAATTAGAATATCTATAATCTGGGACATAAGACTATAAATACTCAACTGGGTGTAACCTTTGAACTGTCTGCAGGTGTGATGCTGGCTGATCATCAACCTCAAGTCCAAGGGTAATCATTAAATGCTAACATCTGCATAGCACTTCCAGGTCCAGAGTATTCTATCACCAAGCAGCTGCTAAATTACCAGAAGTAAGAATTTATGAGCTATATATTACTTACAAGGCATTCTAGATTATTATTTTAGCATTCAGTTTATAACATTCAATTATTACAGGATAATTGATCACACTGGACCCTGACATTGTGATATTTATTGAAAAACCTGTTTCTAGTTGTGTGGCTCAGTCCTTAGCACTCACCTCCAATACCAAACAATGGAGGTAAAGTTAGTTTGCAAAAGGAAGCACCCATGTTTGAAAGTGATGTCTAATTGAGTGACAGACAAAGTGATGAATCAGAGAAAGATTTGACAGAATAGGATATGTCCAACTCTCACAAGAAAAAGGAAGAAAGGGAAGCTACTTAGTGGGCAGTGCAGAAACAGAGGAGGAGGCAGGTTTACTGGGATGTACAGAGACAGGCTGCAGAGGGGGAACAAGCTAGACACTGTTAAAGACAGAAGGAGCCAGAGAATGAGGAGGGTGCAGGCGATTAAAACATATTGCTAAAGTTAGTATGAGGCTAATCAGAGCAAAATGTCAGAGGTTGAGAGAGAAATAAACCAGATTAAACCAGTTAGCATGGAGAGGAGTTTTGAGCCAAAACAGATGAGTTGAATCAGCCAGCCAAAGATCAGAAAGAGCTCAGAAGGGCTGAGCTTATTCAGGCAGTAAGTCTGAGAGGCTGAAAACATTCTAGGCCTAGATAAGATTGTACAGAGGCTAGAAGCTTCACGGACAAGGCCTAGGATAGCAGACTGTGTCAGCTTTCAAGACGACGATTACATTTAGAGAATAAAAGATACATTTAAATTTAATGGTTTTTAAAAGTCCAAGTATATAAGCCAATAGATTCAGAATATGCAACTGATCTCACATCTTTCACCGCTGGAAGCTGTGAAGATCTCCTGGGATTTGGGGGAGTCATGGTCAAGAATGGAAAGTGCTCTATTAGGGATTCACATCTCTTCTTTATCCAAAACAGAGCAGAATATTCCTGTTGGTCCCTTTCTAAAAAGGACTCTTCCTTCTGGCCCACGTTTAACTAGAAGGGACAACAATAGAACTCAGTTGTGAGATTTTATGGTGGGCCATGCAGGAGATCTCATGGCTATAGCTCCTAGGAGCTATGGTATCTGTCTTGCTGTAGAACCATTATCCATCACAAATAAGATTATACCATGAACTAGCTATGTTACCACTACCACCCCCAAAATGAAGAGATTCATCTGAGTTTTTAGGTTGGGTTCAATGTCAGGTGTGCCACCTTACAATGCCTTTTTTTATGGCAATGCACAACAAACTTCTCATGGTGGGCAGAGAAAGTGTGCTCATGACTCTCCTCTGCTCTCTCTTCTAATAAATCTACCAGGGGCCAATCATGGGGGCTATAGTCAGACAACCTTATCTCATCATAATTACCTCCCAAAGGAACACCTTTAAATACCTTGAATAATATACTTAGTGACACTTCCACCCACTGGGCATGGAATTTCAGCACAGGAGCCAGAGGATCTGGTAATGAAACCATTTCCACACCACAGCAAGCAGAGCTTGCTTGGAGCACTCAGGTAAGCAAAGAACAGACAGTTTAGACAGCTGGAAAAATGAGTCAAAGGCTATCTAAGAGGGATGAGGCCAGTGAGTGTTTCACTTCTAAAACTGAGCAATGGTTTTTCTATTCAGCACTAAAACCAAAATCATCAAAGGAGAGTGTGAGAGGAAGGTAGTCTGTGAAATGTTTTTGGAATGCATTATTATTATTTTGTTTATTCCAAAACTCTTGCTAATATTAGCATCACACTTAGTCACATCTTAAAAGTCATCTCGTTAACTGGCATTATTAAAGCAGAAGTTGTTGAAATACAATCAGAGTCTGGGGTTGAATAGTACTGTTCACAACAGCCAAGAACCAACAAATGTGCCAGTTGATGCTAAGCAAAGAGAATGTGGTATAAATACAATGTCCACAGCAAAGTGTTAGCCTTAAGAAGAACAAATCATGTCATCTGCAGGTAAATGGCAGGAATAACAGATCACTACAGTATGCAAAATTACCCAAACTCAGGAAGACAAACTGTCACGTTTTTGTGTCACATATAGAAAGTAGATTTTTAAAAAGACATAAAAATATAAGGGAAATTATTTGCGAGACCAGGAGACAGAGAACGGGGTAAAGAAAGGAGGGTATATAGGAAGAGGTGATTAGTGACATTGTTTACATGTATAAAAATGTCAGAGTAGGATCTATTGTTTTCTACAATTGATATATACTAAGAAAAGATGAGTGGGAAAATGGCATCTGAGAAACCAAATCATAAGCAAATTGTACAATTTCACATTTCTTTCTGGACGTTTGGAGGTGTTCCCACTCCTCTCTTCCCACCTGCAAGCACACACCTCAGAGAATCAAGAGCAGGAATCACTGGATTTGAGACATAAGAAAAGCAAGCTACTGTTCTTTGTCCCTTCTTCAAGAGGGAGTGATGCAGACCTGCAGTGTGCCATTCCTTCTATACGTAACTGGCTGCCTAAGTTCAGGGTTATCTAGACGTAGTGTGATCTAGAGACAGGGAGAGGAGGGGGGGGGGCTACTCTGTTCCATGGGGAACTGAGTCGGAGACTATGGGGAGATGCAAGGTACCATGGTTCCTGTTCCCCAGAAGATGCATCCATCTTTGCGTCTTCTGAAGCATGTCTTAGGTTACAGACTCTGTGGCTCAGTCTTTGCTTCTGGTGACTCTCAACTCTAAACCCAGATACATTTTACATCATCACACCTGAAATACAAACTAAAGATAAATGCAAGCCATCTTTTTATACATTTTCCCCTAAAACAAAGGGATTCTGAATTAGTTTTAGACATGTGTGCATGCAACTAAAGTTGACTGTGTACAACATGCATGCATGCACATACACTGTGTGCGCGTGCGCGCGCAAACACACACACACACACACACACACACACACACACACACACACACACTTATTTAGCTAAGTTAGCAAAGTCATCTTCCAAAGAGAAAACGCATCTGTGCTTCAAGTAGAGGGAAACACCATGAGCCCTCCACACCTGCTGATGTTGCTTCATGAGGAAGACATGTGATGTGAGGATGTCAAATTTGAGTGTACAAATGCAAAATGCAAAGTCTTTACAAGCCATTGTCTACTGAGGGTGTGCAATTATAGGAAATAAAAAGCTCCATTCTCCTCATCTCTCTTTGTCTTCTTCCTTCCACTCTTCTACCCCTTAAAAGTTAGTCTATTCCTTCTCCTTCTCTGTCAATCATCCTTCTTATCAGTCAGTGAGATGTACACCAAGTTTTCTGGTCTTGGAGTAGATGAGCATGCTCTTAAGGACTGAGAAGGTCTGGCTGCCCTCAGCTTCCTTTATCACCTGAAGAAGAAGAGTAGCCTTACTGTATGTGACTCCAACAACAACAACAACAACAACAGCAATAATAACAAAACAGAAAAGATATTCTTTTTTTCTTTTTTTTTTCTCTTTTTTTTTCAATTTTTTAAAAATTGATTTTCTATATTCTTTGTATACATTCTAAAAGCCTTCCCGTTTTCCAGCCCCCCCTTCCATATGTCCCATAACTCCTCTTCTCTCCATCCATTCTCCTATCTTTCCCCCTCCCTTTTCTCTGTCCTGGTACTCCCCTACAATGCTGGATCAAGCCTTTCTAGGATTAGGGCCCTCTTCTTCCTTCTTCATGGGAATCATTTGATATGCTAATTGTATCTTGAGTGTTCAGAGCTTCAGGGCTAATTAATATCCACTTATCAATGATTACATTCCATGTGTATTCTTGTGTGATTGTGTTACCTCGCTTAGGATGATATTTTCCAGTTCCATCCATTTGCCTAAAAAATTCATGAATTCATTGTTTTTAATTGCTGAATAGTACTCCATTGTCTATATATACCACATTTCTGTATCCATTCCTCCATTGAGGGATATCTGGGTTCTTTCCAGCTTCTGGCTATTATAAATAAGGCTACTACGAACATAGTGGAGCATGTGTCCTTATTGCCTGCTGGGGAATCCACTGGGTATATGCCCAGGAGAGGTATAGCAGGGTCCTCCGGAAGTGTCATGCCCAGTTTTCTTAGGAACCGCCAGACTGATTTCCATAGTGGTTGTACCATCTTACAATCCCACCAGCAGTGAAAGAGTGTTCCTCTTTGTCCACATCCTCTCCAACACCTGCTGTCTCCTGAGTTTTTAGCCTTAGCCATTCTGACTGGTATGAGGTGAAATCTCAGGGTTGTTTTGATCTGCATTTCCCTAATGGCTAATGATGTTGAGCATTTCTTAAGGTGCCTCTCGGCCATCCAAATTTCTTCAGGTGAAAATTCTTTGTTTAGATCTGTACCCCATTTTAATAGGGTTATTTGGTTCCCTGGGGTCTAACTTCTTGAGTTCTTTGTATATATTGGATATCAGCCCTCTATCGGATGTAGGGTTGGTGAAGATCTTTTCCCAATTTGTTGGTTGCTGTTTTGTCCTTTTGACGGTGTCCTTTGCTTTACAGAAACTTTGCAATTTTATGAGATCCCATTTGTCAATTCTTGATCTTAGAGCATATGTTATTGGTGTTCTGTTCAGGAACTTTTCCCCTGTGTCTATGTCCTCAGGGGTTTTTCCCAGTTTCTTTTCTATTAGGTTCAGTGTGTCTGGTTTTATGTGGAGGTCCTTGACATCCAGTGGAAAAAAGATAGCCTTTTCAACAAATGGTGCTGGCTCAACTGGAGGTCAGCATGCAGGAGAATGCGAATTGATCCATTCTTATCTCCTTGTACTAAGCAGAAAAGGTATTCTTGATTCTTGTAATCAAGATACACATAATCAACCCATTCAAGTATGGGACAGTCTGACTCTAGGACATGAACACAGCATGTTACAGTGTTCTGCCCTTCAGGTATTGTAAGTTCAGTCTTGTGCTTTTATTCTTCTTTAAATGCTTTACTTGGAGAAAATTATAGATCCACATGCACTGCAGCAAATCATATAGAATGACCTAGACTCCATTTGTCCTTCTTTCTCAATGACATTATGTTGCAAGGTGAGGCTTCCACATGACAACTGGGATATGGATCTTGATGTCATTCACCAACATGTGTTGGGCTTTGATGATCTATTTAACTATTTGAAAGGATTAAGACTCAGGCTGGACAATTAAGATGGCATTATACATGCTTCTGAGCAGGATGTCTTGTTGGTTACGTGGTGAATAGCAGATACTGGCAAGTCACTGAGTCTTGGGATCCTTGAGGTGACCCAAGCTCTTACACGATGACAACACTTACAATGAACCGTGAACATTTTTGCACTTCGTTTCAACTTAGGGCTTCCTAAAATTAAGACAATCGAGTGCAATGAGGGGTACATTCCAATAGCCACTGAGCAGAATACGAAGGCTCTGCTTCCGAGGTGGAAACTTTGGGTGGAGATCAGAACAGCCACCATGTAGTGGGAGAGATAGAGGATGAGGAATGACAGAATGGACAGCATCGCACTGATGAGGGCATGTCTGCTGGGCTCCCTGCTGCCCACCATCGTCCTCATCTGAAGGCTGTGGTTCCACAGGGAGAATGTCAAGAGCAGAACAGCGATGGTGAAGATGAGCAGTGGCAGTGTGAGCCCAAAGACAAAGACTGAGAGTAGCGTGGCATGCTTTGGTGGGACCTGAGTTGCATTTTTAGAAAACAAGCTTATGAAGACTTGTTTAGGAATCTCTGAAGTCTCTCTGCTATGGATGAATGTAGTAATAGTTGCATAGAGCACAGATCCCAGGATCAGCCATGGTACCAACCTGGCTATCCGCATCTTCAGCCACAGAAAGAGTGGGTGAGGGATGGTAGCAATCTTGGCACAGTAGAAAACGCCAAGCCATGTGGCAAACCAAAGACTCAGTTCATTTATAATGAAGACAAAAGTAACATTATCAGCAAATAACGTGTGTTTCACCAAACAGAATAGACCCAGTTGTGCAAACAATATGCATAGCTGCAGAATGATCCGAGAAGTTGCCAGGCAGAAGAGAAGCAGATCCAGTGGAGCCATTTTCTTCCACATGATCAAGTCGATAGCATTGACAACCACAATGAGACCATTTGCCAAGACCCCCGTGAAAAACTGCACCACCACGACCAGAAGGAAGAAGACCACATGACTTTCCATCATTTTAAAGAGGAAAAACCAATGACTTGCTTAAATAATACATAGAGTTCTGCACAGTCTCAGCCATTTGGGATTTCTGCTTTCTTTCAGTTAGACCAAGGTCCCTTTGGAGATGATGCTAACACAAAGGCAATGGGAGAGGAAGGTGGGGCTCATTTGTTTACAGTGCTACCATCTCAACTCAAAGACAGTCAAATAAGGGAGAGACACCATAGAAACAAATTGTGCCTTAGGTTTTGCATTTTTCAGGTCCACTTAAGTGTCAGAGTCATCACAAGTAAATCATACAACCAGATGCCTCCAGGTAGCTAGTGAGGACTTCTTTCATGCCTAGTCTTACTTAATTATCATTCTAGTTAATACTAATGAAGCATCCTCAAGCACCAAAAACAAATCACTTCTGTCAGAGATGTCATAGGACTAGGAATGTAAGTTTCCTACGCATTAGTTCTCTAGACTGCAGAATCAGCCACTCAGGACCACCTCAAACACTGTTAAATAATAAACCACACATGACAAAACACAAGACTAAAAAGGTACTAGGAAGATGGATCAGTGGGTAAAGTGTTTGCTGCACAAGCATGGAGACCTAAATTCAATCCCTAGAAGTCACAGTTTTAAGAATGAAAGCCGGAGCAATACCATACTTATCTGCACTCCAGCATCAGAGAGACAGAGGCGGCAGATCCCCAGATTAGCAAAATCTTCAGTCTAATGGTCTCCCACCAAAACTGTTTCAGCTGAACCAAGCCAGATCTCATAAAAACAGGATGAACCATATCCTTGAGGAGTAAGACCCATGGTTGGACTCAGGTTTCCACACAAATGAGCACCCTCAATATGAACATGTAACATATAAATACACAAAGCTTAGTAATACACTTTATATATATGTACAGACACTGGGCAGAGCCTAAGGAAAGTCATGCCTAACAAAATGAAGGCTTCAATTAGGATCCGTATGAATTGACATCTGCGGATGATCCAGAGTTTGAAACATTTGCTCTGTTTTCCTTCCAAAACAATGAAAACATTACAACAGCTAGGAGTTAAAGGGGCAAGCTCTCTCTCTCTCTCTCTCTCTCTCTCTCTCTGTCTGTCTCTCCCTCCCTCCCTCCCTCTCTCAATATATATATATATATATATATATATATATATATATATATATACACACACATATATAAATATGTTACAACATATATAGCATATATATATATATATATGCTATAGTATATAACATATAGCATATAACTATGCTATAACTGTTCCATAGATTACAGTGAAACAGCAGGCATTGTAATGTTTAGAGAATGCTACTGCTGAGCTAACCCATATTGGTTTCATCCTCAACGATTTTGAAATGGAAAATTGTTTTATTTGGTGAGAGGAGGGAACTCCCATGTAATGAATTTAGGATGGCTCTCAGACTTGACTCTGCCAATTAGATAACATCACATCTCCAGCCTGTGACAATCAAAGACATTCCCAGACGGTACCAAACGATTCTGGTGACAAAATCACCCTAATTGAAAACCATAAATCCCAACCAAAGCAAGAACAATGCAGCTTCCAGGTGTTGCTCTAAGGCAGTCTGAATAAAGATGGCCTCTGTAGACTTGTAGGGAGAGGCAGTATTGGAAAGGTTTAGGACAAGTGGTCTTGTCTGAGTAGGTGTGGCCTTACTGGAGGAAGTGTATCACTGGTGGTGGGCTTTGAGGTTTCAGAAGCTCAAACCAGGTCAGGTGGTTCACTCTCTCTTCCTGCTTCCTGCAATCAGGATGTAGACCTCTCAGATACTCTGCAGCACCATGTCTGCCTGTGTATCCCCATGTCAGTAATGGACTGAACCTCTGAAGTGTAAGCTAGACCAAACTAAATATTTTCCTTTATAAAAGCTGCCATGGTCATGGTGTCTCTTCACAGTGATAGCAACTGTAACTAAGATATTAAAAGCACAATAAGTGAATCCTGTGTTTAATATGAATTCCTCAGAGAATTCATTGGCAGAGTGAAAAATGAGGACAGTTTATAAACGTTGAGTAAATTAGAACTTCCATCTCAGCACTTAATAAAAATTCTCACCAGATCCTGCAACAGAGGTGTAGGTCCTTCTGGATGTGTGTTACTTTGCCCCAGGGGTCAGACAGGATTCCCACCAGAACCTTATTTTCAGACAACTAGAAGAGGAAGGACGAAAAGCAAGTAACACACACTCTCCTTAAGACACTATTGCTCTGTGAATTCTTAATAGTTTGATGCCACGTTGCTTCATCCTTGGTAAGGTGAAGGGAACCAACAGAAAAGCTCTCAAGCAACAGTCAAGGGAGACAATTGGGGAGTGGATGCTTCTGCACAAATTAAGTTGGGGTAAGATGATGGGACAAGACTCAGTCATCTTCCTGTGTTGAAAGGAAGGACCTTCAATGCAAATCACTTTTATTTTGCATTTGCTAGCAAAGCAAAGGGGAGGAGCACACATCTATGGAATAGCGAAGTCGAAAGCTCCACAAAGCCCCACAAAGCCCCATGGACTTCCTCATTTTCTCCCTCAGGCTTTCTGCTACTGTGCTGGCGCTCCATTGCAAACATGTCGGACCTGCGCTAAGCGCCGCCATGAGGCTCAGCAGTCACTCAGGCACTGACTCATTCACTCATCGCTTGGCTTGTGAAGTAGAACCAAACTCAACACAGTAGAGTGTGAGACACAAGTCACTCCAACATCACCATTTCTAACTTTCCCTTCCGGGGCAACAGGTACACGACACTAATAGTTCCCTTTGTCTCTTCTAGCATGGCCATGATATTTACAGCATGGGTGAATCATTGGTGTGGTTCCAGCATGGGTTATAGAGTTCACCACTGCAAACTAGATCACTAGAGCACACATAGCACAAGACAGCAGAGGGAAGGCTTGTGTCCAGAGCAACAGTATAACCTCTCAGTGCTGACAGAAAAAACAGAAAATGGAACACACAATCTGCCAAAAAAATCAATTATGCCCAACTCTATTTGTCTCTTGCATCCTAGCATTTGTAGAGGCCACTGGATTCTCGGATAGTTCATTGTAACTTGTTAGAACCAGCCTAAAGAATAGAGACAACAGATTAAACACACACACACACACACACAAACACACACACAAACACATCATAAGGCTTAAGCTACAGCTTTCCTATTACAATTTCTTTTTGCCATTGTACTGGCTGGTTTTGTGTGCCAACTTGACACAAGCTGGAGTTATCACAGAGAAAGGAGCCTCCCTTGGGGAAATGCCTCCATGAGATACAGCTGTAAGATATTTCAATTAGTGATTAAGGCTGGGAGGGCCCATTGTGGTGCCATCCCTGGGCTGGTAATCTTGGGTTCTATAAGAAAGCAAGCTGAGCAAGCCAGGGGAAGCAAGCCAGTAAGGAACATCCCTCCATGGCCTCTGCATCAGCTCCTGCTTCCTGACCTGCTTGAGTTCCAGTCCTGACTTCCTTTGATGATGAACTGCAATGTGGAAGTGGAAGTTAATAAACCCTTTCCTCCCCAACTTGCTTCTTTGTTCATGATGTTTTGTGCAGGAATACAAACCCTAACTAAAACAGTCATTTTTTTCCTTCAATGACCATAACTGTCAAAAGCATGTCACCCTGGGACAAGAGCAGCCACCAACTTGTCTGAGACAGTCATGTCTTCTTGGGTTATGTGCATGTGCATGCAGATGTGCAGGTGTGTAAAAGTGTAACAAGTTGACATGTGTAAGTGCATGTGTGCACAGGTCCATGTGCATGTATATGCATGTATGAAGCGAAGTCAGAGGTTAACCTTTGGTGTTCTGTTCCTCGAGATCCCAGCCATGCTTGCTTTGCTCTCAATGGACTGCCATGCACAGATTCAGCCAGGCTGGCTTACAGTGAGCTCCGAAGAAAGATTCCATCTCTCTGATTATGAGATTACAAGCATTTGCCACTACTTGGTTTACTTGGATTCTTAGGGGGATTGAACTCAGGTCTTCATGCTTTCAAGGTAAACATTTTGCCAGCTGACCCATGACCCCAAAAGCACATCGTGCCATTTTGTTGGTGGTTCTTGAGCCTGACCCCAGGGTCTTGCTTTTACTAGGCAAGGGCTATGTCACCAAACTACACCTCCATGTGTGGAACATCTTATTCCAAGGGATGGTGGAATAAGAGTGGCTGCGAATGGCAGACAGAAACTATGGGGTTGCTATTGAATGGCCCACTCATTGTCAAGAATCTGCCTAGCGCCGGGCAGTGGTGGTACACGCCTGTAATCCCAGCACTTGGGAGGCAGAGGCAGGTGGATTTCTGAGTTCGAGGCCAGCCTGGTCTACAGAGTGAGTTCCAGGACAGCCAGGACTCCACAGAGAAATCCTGTCTCAAAAAAACCAAAAAAAAAAAAAAAAAAAAAAAAAAAAGAAGAAAGAAAGAAAGCAAGAAAGCAAGAAAGCAAGAAAGCAAGAAAGCAAGAAAGCAAGAAAGCAAGAAAGCAAGAAAGCAAGAAAGAAAGAAAGAAAGAAAGAAAGAAAGAAAGAAAGCAAGAAAGAAAAAGAAAAAGAATCTGCCTATCAATGTTCAAAAAAAGACCTCCAGAATCAGATCCTCCAGTCTCTCTTAGGAGCCTACTGTGTCAATCAAAGTAGCTGTGGGCTTTGGCTGCACCACTGTACTAGGTAACAGTGAGCTAAATATATTAATGATCAATGAAACAAATTAAAGAAACACTGCTTCTCAAGAGAGAGCCCCTTTGGGTCTTTCAGGAGGTTTCTTTTAGTACAAGAAAGCAATCAGAGAATCCCTGGCACCAGATGAAAACCGCACACGTCTGGCTTCACCTGTCAGTCAGCGGCTCAAAATGTTGACAGCTTTACATGGACAAATGGCTCGGAACAGATGGAGCAGGACCCAATGAGAAGACATTCACATGATCATTACCCCATATTACCCTGATTAAATGTGTTCACTCGCACTCATCTGTAATGAGCACTCATTAAAGGAGACAGCACTAAATATTCTTGAGGGAACTGACAGGCAGAAAAAAACGTTGCTTATTTATATTCAAATCACTTAGCTGCTGGAAAGGAAGTGTGACCTTTTTCTGCATGCAGCTACTGCGACGCAGGCTTTTCAGCAGGTAGAGGCTACAACCATCTCCTGTGCTACTGCTTTCCGGCCACAGAAGACGTTTACTTTGATATCGTCATCATGAAAGTGAGCAACAGTTTAATGCCCTTCCTAAGGGGGGCTTCGCGCCTCATTATCAGGGGAACAATTCTCACTCTTAGAAACATGCACCTGTGTTAACATTCTTGGGTATTTAATAAGATCTTTCTAGTAAGAAAGAACCAGATCCTTGACAGTGAAAAGCAGGCATCTTTCCTGAATCTTTCCTGGACCACAGCTCAAACTGTGTAAAGCTGATATGTGATGTATTCTACTTAAAATTCACAACATGGCTAATCGTTCTTTAAATCCCGTCATTTCGTCTTTCTACCTGCACATGCAGTTGGTCTTTGGGACTAAGGTTGTCTTTAATATTCAAGTCACTTCCAAATACTTGCTCCTTCTCTTGCCTTTATCCCCTTAATGTAGTTTTTGGGCTTCTTCTACTCCATTCAATACTCTGACGTTTATTCACACCACATCAAATGGAATAATGGAGAAACACGATACATTGAATGCAAGTCTTCCATGGACAGAACTCAAAGTCTGTACAAACAAGAATCCCTTGTGAGTAACAAAGGGAACCGAAGCCAGAAGTGCTGCCCCTGGGGGATGAGACAAGCCTGGAGTCCTCCCACGGCTGCCTTCAGCTTTATCCCAAGTTCCTCTGTGGAATTCCAAAGGCCTGCTGCCTCTCCCACATCCTCCCTCCCTCTCTCCTTTCCTCCCTCCTCCCTCTCTGCCCTCTTCGCAGCTTCTTTCTTCCCATAACTTAATGCTAGCTCATGATGTGTGTGAGTAGACCGAGGAATAGAGTCTCTATCATCTTGAAATGGCATTGCAGTGGGAGAGATGAGAATAAACATGTTAGAAGTGATTACAGGCTCCAGGTGATGTTGAAGGAAATGAATTTTTAGATCACATGGTCAGGGAGGGCTGACTCCTTGAAAATATAGATGCAGAAGGGAGCTCTAGGGATGAGAATCCCAAGTAGAGATAACAAGAGAACACTCTCCACTCTCACCATAAAAGAGCTTGGGGCCATCACCAAATCCAAGTTCAAACCTCTACCTTGCCAGGGGCAGCACAGACAAAAGGAAAGACCCACGGCCGGGGAAGGGGAGTGGGGGGGGGTAGGATGAGGGGAGGGGGGGAAGCACCTGTGGGTGGACATGGCTAGATAATCAAGAACTTGGGCCACAGAAACAGCTAGAGTTCAACTTTAATATGTAAAACTCATTGCAAAGTTTGGCTGAGGGGAAATACAGTACAGGAAGACCAATGTTCTAAAGCATTTACTGTAGTGTGATGGCTTGCGCCTTTAATACTAGGACTGGAAAAACAGAAGCTGTAGGAGCTGAAGTTTAGCTTGGTTTACATAAAAAGTTCCTAGTCAGTCAGGGCTAGGTAGTGTGACCATATCTAATACCAATACTAATACTAATACTAATACCAATACTAATACTAATGCTAATACTAGTACTAATACTGACAATAATACTAATACTAGTGCTAATGCTAATGCTAATGCTAAACGTTAATGCTAATGCTAAAGCTAATGCTAGGGCTAGGGCTAAGACTAAGACTAAGAATGAGTAAGAGTAAGAAGAAAAGGAGGAGGAAATGCTATTTATTTTGAAAAAAAATGCATGGAAGGCAGAAGAGGACAAATATGAAGCAGAAAGACCCCTCTGAAGGCTGCAGCAGATTCTGCAAGGGGTATTGCTAGTTTAAAGAGACTGTGACTAGAAGGAAGAAGTGGTTGGGTTGAGGATGCTGGGTTGAGGATGCTGATGAGTTGAGGATGCTGACTGGGTTGAAGATGCTGACTGGGTTGAGGATGCTGACTGGGTTGAGGGTGCTGATTGGGCTGAGGATGCTGGGTTGAGGATGCTGATTGGGTTGAGGGTGCTGATTGGGCTGAGGATGCTGGGTTGAGGATGTATTTTGAAACTAGATGCAACAGAAATTTCATTTGGCATTGTCAGGAGGAAGGAGTGAGCAAGAGTAAGTTTGTATTTGTGGCACCATAGGATTGGAAGTATGCTTTCAGAATTTGGCTAGCATGGGGATGCTTATGAGATCCATAGGCTGGATTAAGACTCTACAGGGAAGAGATTACTGAATGGAAACCTGAGCAACATGATGCTCTTGTGACTTCATGCTGCTGGCTGTCCCCTCTACCACCAGTTCTCTAGAAGGATGCCCTAGCATGCTTGCTTGACAGCGACCCTGGTAGCCAGGAACCCTAAGCTATTTGTTAATGGCTGACGCTATTTGCTCCTTCATCTAAAATATCCGTCCTTTATAATTTTTTACTGGTGTTATGTGTGTTAAATTCAGTTATCCATGTTTTGCTGAACTTATCAAAAATGTTAATGTTGTAAATTTTATCTGTTCCAGAGCAATGTAAGTTGCATGGGAATAATCTGTCATTCAGAGAGTAAAGGGAATGCACAGTGAAAACATCCAAGACCTCAGGCTTTGAAGACAGAGCATTTTGTTTACAATTTATCTAGTGTTTAAAATGCTCAGCATAAAAAAAATAGCATCCATCTACCCTTCTGAAAATTGTGAAATCAATATTCTGCTTTAGGTAGAGGGACAGAAAAAATTGGGGATTTCTCTCAGTCATGCATGGTAGCAGGGACATTTCTAGGATGTAAATGCATTCTGACCACTTCATCTCTATGCTCAGGGAACACTCACCAATAATAAAGATTTTGTTCAGTAGTGGAGACATGAAGATCAGAAATTTGTGGATTTCCCTGGTGAGCACCTGTTCTTATATTTACATGACCTTTCTTTGGAAAAAGCCCCTCTCCTTATACTCTGGTCTGGGGACCTTGTGGGGTACCAGCTCCATTTCTGAATCCAAGAAGGGTCATATGTTCAGGATCATCTATTCAGAGATCAATCGGAAATCCAAAATTTGCTGTCTGAATCAATCTTCAAAATTGTGATTCAGGGTTCTGAGCAAGGCACCCCTCTCTGCGCTGGGGCTGCTCGCAGCCATCTTGCCACTATGAGACAGTGACCTGAACCTGTCCAGGAATGGGTCCACCTCACAGTCAGAAAAACAACGCTCAAGACTGGGTGCTACTCAGGTTTTAGCTCTAGGCCAGCCCCCATTTAATACTGGTCTTGACATTTAAATGAACTCATAAATTACTGGTTGTCACTCAGTTGAGCCTGAGGTGGTTTTTTGCTGAGTGAAGTATACTATAATGACAGTGGGCTATATGTAAAAGCAATGATGTCCTTTCCATGTCTCGCATTTAAGAATCAGAATCAGAAAAGTTATCTGCCTACAGCCAGCCCTTTAGCAAACCAAGGGCTCAAACCTGTGATCTCTGCATTACAGCCACTGAACTTAAGGTTGTCTCTAATATGTAACTAGAATAATTATTCTAAAATGAAGGAATACAGAAAAGTCCAAAGATTTTATTCACTCACATTTTTTATTATCCAACACATACTCACTCTGGCACCTCACATGGTATCACACTACAAGAAATTAATAAAGCATAAGGTTACCATATGGGTATTCAAAGGTTTAGTAATTCCCCACTGAACATAATTCCTTTGGCATTGACCTAGGCTATCTTTATCTAGAAGATGCATGGCCAAATAAATTCTAATACACATCTGTAAGTAAGTAGGTTGCGGCTATTAAATTGAACACATGGCTCCAAACGATGATGCATCTGTTGCCTAAAGCCTTCAGCATCATCTCTGCCCTGATTAAATCTCTCTTTTATTCTACAATTTTCCTGCTTTACAGAAATGGAAATTCTGCTCAGAAGTGAGAGTGAAATGGAGGGACCAGACTTGAGAGTTTTATGGACAGCAGTCTACACAAAGCACTTACTGGCTGTTCACAACAGCCTTCCACCATGTTTGTCAATCCCAGAAGACCAGGCTGCAGTGCTTTGCTTTGTTTCTCCAGAGTCAAGAAATGGGTTTTGTGGCTTCTTATTTCATGAAAGTAGAGTGATCCTGAGTTTCCCTTTTCATACAGACACAGACGCGTGTGTGGTTAACTTCCAAGATGTTCTAGAAGAGCCCCTGAACGACCCATAATGAATAAAGTCAAGCTTTTGAACTTTTGAGGGACACTTAAGTTGAGATTTTAGTACTGTATAAACTTTGTGGGTTTTCTTGGGTTTTAAAATATTATTTTTATCTACTAACTGCATTGGTTTGAACGTAGCTGTCCCTATAAAGCTCAGGTTGAAATCCCATTCACCCTGCAATAGTCTGGAGAGGTGTGAGTGCTGAGAAGTGTATAGACTGTTTGGAAGCACTCATGTCTTTCCCACGGGAAAGAGGGTAGCTCTGAAGCCAGCCTAGTGTCTCTCTCTGACCCCATTTGCCCTTTTTCTGCTAGGTCATAGTACTAGGTCTCTGTCAGATGTCATCAGACAATTTTGACTTTCAAGCTTCAGAATCCTGGGCTCAATAAACTTCTTTGCTTTATTAATTACCTAGTATCTGAAATTATATTATTAAAATAGAAAGAACACTTGGATACCACTTGTTGTATACATTTGAGGCAGTTGATCATGGGAAATTCCATGACCAAGATTTAAAGTGAATCTCACAAATTCTGGAGGTATAAGAAGCCACAGATTTTGGATGTTTGAATTCAATATGGTAGATTTAACAGAGAACCGCATCACATCAGATACATAAAGGATGGTAGCAGTAACTTGTTCCAACTATTTACTTGATGTGAAAGAAATTGGAATTCTAGAAATGATGGGAGATGCCCTATGTCTTGTTTGGGGACATTCATATGCAAGGATTCCAAAACGTGGAATGCCGTGAGTTCTTTGGGCTGACACAGCCATGGCAGGCTCCGCAGAGTACAGCAAGACCCAGGGCCGCATGGCTGAGTCACACCCACGCCGATGCATCTGCATCTCCCCTCTACTGACTCAAAATCCAGAAAGGTGTTTAACGTTTAGGGCTGCTTCAGAATGTGAGAAAGGAAGAGCAGCACACAGCAGTGGTGGCCAAGGCTGAGATGGCAGTCTTGAGTGACAGTGGCCTAAGATGCCTTAAACTGTAGGAACATTAGTGAGAGGATAGTAACAGTCTTATGCAATTCCCTTTGCTTGGTGAGCCGGGCTCCCTACATTGGTATTTCATAAGGTGTCATGTCATGAAATTCCACCACTCAATTATTATAATTCGGAATATTGTCTTGTTTCAGTTAAATAGACAATACTAAATTTCTTCTAAGAGTCTTTAAAAGTGTTTATTAAGTTTGTTCTTTGACGACTTCATACACATGTAAGAGGCAGTCTGGTTACTGTGACACATTCTTTCTCATCTCCCTGACATACCTATTTCTTCTCACCTCCTCGCCACATGTTCCTTTCCCACATTCACGTCCTTTCTTTGACATTCTTTTTTATTTTATTGATTTTGCTCTCTGACAATTTCATACATTATATAAAGCATTCTGACTGCGCTCTCCCCCCACTGGCTCCTGAGCTCCCACCCCAACCCATTATTATCAGCCCTCGTCCCCATCCTGACCAATCATTCTCATACATTAGGGTTTTTGCTTTCATTTTGAAGCCACTTAGTTTGACCAGGTTCATCTGTGTGAGATACAGATGGGAACTATTTATTTTATTTATTTATTTATTTATTTATTTATTTATTTATTTATTTATTTATTGGACCCTGATGAACTCCTCGGTGTGTATATTACAAAAACAAACAAACAATAAACAAAACAAAACAAAACAAAATCTTGTTCCTCCCTATAGCCAATAGTTCAACCCAGAGTAGCAGGGCCCTATGAACTCCTCCTTGTTAATTCTCCATTGATGAATGATAGGTTCCATTTTGTAGATGTTGCATAGATGTTTCTATGCAACATCTGTCATAAGGTTATAGCAGCATTGTCTGTGCCTGTCTAGGAGACAATGGCTTTTCATAGTTTTTCCCCTGTCTTCTGACTCCGACATTCTCTGCCCCTTCCTCCTCTGTGATGATTCCCACACCGTAGAGAGGGTGGTATCGATGCCTGGCTTAGGGAGGAGCATGCAGTTGTCACATCTTCCAAGCCCCTTGAACAGCCCAGTGTCTCTGCATTCATCTGCTGCAAAAATTGCGAAATGAAGCGTCTCTGATGAAAGCTGGGAGAAGTATCATGCGTCTGTGGATATAGATGGAAATATTTAGGAAAGCAGCTCGGTGCTCTGACAGCTTAGCTAAACAAAATACGTTCTCCCCCAGGGCCCAAGACTTCCTTAGCCATGTGTGTTTGGTTTTGGCAGGTTTATAGTATCTGGTATGAATTCCGTCCTGTGGACCAGGTCTCAGATTCAATCAGAGAGCAAAACAATGCTACTTTTTAAGTGTAATTTCCTCCCTGCATGAAATGTGATTCATGTGACCAGAGACCCTGGAGGTGAAGGGGAGAGCAGCACAGCATCAACCAGCAAGTCCTCAGGGTGATGCTTCGGCGACGTTTAGTCCATACTTTGTTTTCTTGCTGTGGTATAACACAGTGACTCCTAAAATTACTCCCTCCTAAAACTCGTACAGCTGTGAAATAAATACTTTGGGCCATAAAGACAAGATACTTCTAGATTATCCAATTAGACAAGAGCTCCAATATACTTCAAGAGTAATTGTTGTCTGATATAGTTACAGCACATCATTCTTTGGTCTAAAGCAGAAAGAAGCAAATACAACCACGGATATGCAGCAGGTTGGAGTACAGTGGGAAGAAGCTACTAATTGCATACACCTACATAGGAGCACCTACATGGGAGCACCTACATGGGAGCAGCTACATGGGAGCAGCTACATGGGAGCATCTACATGAGAGAACCTACATAGGAGCACCTACATGGAAGCACCTACATGGGAACACCTACATGGAAGCATCTACATGGGAGCACCTTCATGGAAGCATCTACATGAGAGCACCTACATGGCAGTACCTATATGGGAGCACTTACATGGAAGCACTTACATGCGAGAACCTACATGGGAGCACCTACATGGAAGCACCTACATGGGAGCACCTACATGGGAGAACCTACATGGAAGCACCTACATGGGATCACCTACATGGGATCACCTACATAGGAGCACTTACATGGGAGCACCTACATGGGAGCACCAACATGTCAAAACTTACATGGGAGCACCTACATTGGAGCACCAACATAGGAGAACCTGCATGGGAGCACCTACATGGGAGCAGCTCACATTCTCCTATTGATCTGGATTGATGGGAACTGACAACAAGGCCAAATTTTAGTTTCTAAAATGCTTTTAAAACCCAAAGGAGCCAGTTTCTATGCACATTCTACCTTTCCAGTACTCTAAGAGACTGGGCTGTCAGTGATCTGTGAGGTCCCTGATTCATCTCTGGTGGATTGAAGTTTGGCAGGAAGATGATGAACACATAGATGCCTTCCTTAAAGCCACATGATGATCCACACATTCTGGGCCAGGGCATCTGGCTTCTGGGACCATGAGACAATTGACACAGGTAGTCAAAGGGTCCACAACTCAGGCTAGGCTTTGAGGGACTCCCTGATTATTAACCATAGAGGGAAATGGCAGGGTCGAAACCATGCTTTGCACAGCAGGGTCTTTTCAAAGTGGCATCTTTGAAACATTTGGACCACAAGCTAAATTCAGCTCTAGCAATGCCGAACACTTATATTGAGGTAGCAGAGTCAGTAACCAAGAAACCTCTAAGGGGCTCATCTCCAGGCTTGTCTGCAAAGCTTTCCCTTCTGCTCACTGTTATACTCTAACACCACACATTCTCCTTGCTAAAGGAAAGCTGGAAACACACGCTTACCTCTAAGGAGCAATGCCAGAAACACACCTGGTCAGAGCTCTTTAGGAATCACCTTTTTGCTAAGTGCAGCCACCAGTTTTTTTTGTGCTTTGTTTTTGTCTGTCCTTTGAACAAACAGTTATTTGACTCTATCAAATGTCAAGCATGTAGATGCTCCTGTGTCCCCAGAAATGTGTGGAAGGCACATTGTTGCAGAACAATTCGAAGGACATTGTATATATTCAAAGAGCAGAGTATCGGTCCTTGTATCTTTTTTTTTTATTCGATATAATTTATTTACATTTCAAAAGATTTCCCTTTTCTAGCCCCTCCCACACCCTGAAAGTCCCGTAAGCCCCCTTCTCTTCCCCTGTCCTCCCACCCACCCCTTCCCACTTCCCCGTTCTGGTTTTGCCGAATACTGTTTCACTGAGTCTTTCCAGAACCAGGGGCCACTCCTCCTTTCTTCTTGTATCTCATTTGATGTGTGGATTATGTTTTGGGTATTCCAGTTTTCTAGGTTAATATCCACTTATTAGTGAGTGCATACCATGATTCACCTTTTGAGTCTGGGTTACCTCACTTAGTATGATATTCTCTAGCTCCATCCTTGTATCTTTAAAAGGTTATCTACCCATTTTTTAGCCAGAACATGGCAAATGCTATGTACAAAAATATAAAATTGCACAGGAGCTGGAGGTGTTTGCCAGAGACAAAGTGTTCTGACTGTAATTTCATTACTTCCATGGAATTTCTCAGGAAGATCCTGGCTACATCTCTTCTTCCCATAAAACCTCCTGAGTGATGACTTTCCTCCCACCTCTCAGAAAAGTAATCTTATCACCTTCCTTTTTCTCATACTTTTGTAATGCAATCAAGAGTCAGCAGCAACATGTCCCAGGGCAAGCTCTGTCTCAAATATGGAGTATTAACGAAACATAAATGTGGCTGCATGTTCCAGGAAATGGCTCTGCACCATGCAAACCAAGCTGAACTTACATTTGTTTTGCATTTGTTTTGTAAGAGGTCAAAATATGCAAACTACATCTACTCTTGTCAGTTTATTGAAGCAGAAGAAAATGTTATTAAAGTTAAATCTACTATGCCTGATTTTCTAAAGAGATTTTTATAAGGCTGCCTTAAAAAAAATAATAAGCTATTCCTTACCTGAACTTAGAATGTCCAACCATTACAGCCATCTACTAAAGCCAAGAACAGAAACCTTTATGTAAATGTAAATGCAAATCTAATTATAAATAATTTACTACCTATGTGGACATGATTACAGAGTATGTGATTGATCTTAGACGTGTTATAGTAGAAAATAAAATTTTCAATAAGAAACAAAGGACATTTAGTGATTTCCAAGATGGTGTTTTGCTTGATATATAAAAATACTGAAATGGTTGTAGAATTTGTGTTTTCTAAGATGATAAAAAAGAAACTATTGTAGCATTGCTCAAGAATTATAATCCAATATAGGTGGAGAACTTGTTCACACTGCTTTTATCATAGGAAATTTTGTTTTCCTTGTTAAGGAGTCATTAAAAATAGCAACTGCTTAAAAAAAATAACCCACCAAATCTAGTCAGTGCTGACCACAGTGTGGGTGCGTGGGACTGTCCAGGGGAGCATGAGGAATCCACCTACACCAGTGGCCACATCCTCAGAAACGAAGGATGCTCCCTTCCTGAGTAATGACCCAGCCACTGCCAAGAGTTCTTTAGTAAGAGGTGGGGCCTGGAGATCACCTATTTTGTGGTAAAACACAGAAGAAATTGGAAGGGAGAAATGTGGGGCTAGATGTAATCCTATCTTATTATCTGCCTGCATATCTATCTACATTTGACCTGAAAACAGAGAGAAAAACAATGGCACGCTGTAAAGATGATTTCTCACGCACAGGGACTGTGACGGGTCGGCAGATCCTTAGCTCCGTTGTGGTCTAGTCCTCTGTGGAGACCTACATCTGTCACACCTAAGAACAGCAGCTCTTCACGTCTGTCCTTGGGTCAGGTTTTGTTGGATGCAAGTACACTGAGAATGCACTGGTGCTTTTCCATCCTCATAGCATCCACCATCTGTGCCTTGAAGTTTGGCAGACTTGGAGAACCTTTTCCCCCAACCCAGTATTACACGTCCTCAGAAGACCTCCTAGACTGCCCCACAGTATGGTGCTTCCTCCAGTATCCTCTACATACCACTAAGCACTGCTTCATCTTTCATTTGTACTTCTTCCTAGAATGTAGAACTGGATTAGAATGAAGATTATAGTTACTCACCGCTATGTGTCTGGGAACTCCATGGTACTTGGTCCACAGTGGCAACACACAGAGTTTTGGTAAATAAATAAGTAACAAAATGTTTAAAGCAAAAATACACTTGTCATCAGAAAATTCCACTGGAGAAGGCACCCTGTGTATAGGTAGGAAATTATTCATATACTGGCTAATATTTTGAGTGCTTAGCAATGTCAAATTTTCTTTTACGTACTTAAGAAGGGCTCATAGAATAAAAAGTATTAAAAGCATAGTCTCTGGTAGGAACCAGTCCTATATGGATACAGAACATATGTCACCCTCAGATCTTATCTCTATACATCAGGAAGACCTGGGGAGGGGCCAAGTAGCCATCTCTGAAACTGTGTCATTGAACGGATTCTCACTGGGTTAAGTCTAATAAATCCTGTGTAGATGTAAATCCTATGTGTAAAGTAATGTTTTAAATAATGGGCTCAAGAATTATTCAAATGCATATCACTATAGAGAGCAATAAGGACTTGGGTCGCAAGGTAGCCAAGCCAGAAACAGGGGTGAGAAAACTTATGACATCATTTCACAATGACTTAGGGGTATCAACTATTCCAGATCCTAAACTGACAAAACCTCACTCGGAAGAGCAGGCCAACCTCCAGCCACTCAGAAGAGTAAGCTAGCCTCTAATCTGAAGCAGTTATCCTGCATCTTCTGCAACACAGGGGCTGGCATTACAGGCTTGCACCACCACACCTGGCCACTTGATGAAATCGCTAACATCTTAGACATGTTCTCCCATAAAAGATTAAACCCAAACTGGAACTTACCAATATACATAGAATACCAATGGGAAAATCTGTGCTTGTTGCCCTTGAGGGGTGTGGTTCCCCTCTTCAGCTGAGGTGGTGGGAGCCCTGCTTTCAGTTCCCATGTGAATTATGAGAATAAGAGAAATCTGACAGTACCTAAACCAAACCATGATTCACTGACATACATCTGTGACTCAGTTGCTGGTGAACCTCCTACACAATTTCCATTCCACCCGGAGCTGAGCCCCTGGGATCAATGTTACCTTAAAAACAGCAAAGGAGCGAGCGAGTGAGCCCTAACCGCCCTGCTGACACTTCTGCCTGCGCCGGGTGCCTCTCAGCCTCACGTGCCATCCTATTGATTGCACATATTGACTAAGTACACTAGTACAACTAGTGGCATGTCCCTGTAGCAGAGGGCTTGTCAGGATTATGGCTATGTCAGGTGATGACACTCTGAGGCAGTGGTTGTCCACCTTCCTAATGCTGAGACCCTTTAATACAGTTCCGTATGTTGTGGTGACCCCCAACCATAAAATTACTTTGATTGCTACTTCATAACTGTAGTTTGCCACTGCTATGAATCATGATGTAAGTATCTGTTTATTCTGATGGTCTTAGACGACCCCTGTGAGAGTGGGCCATTTGACCCACAAAGCGGTCGTGACCGACAGATTGAGAACTGCATCTACCAGCCTTATATTCTAAGGTCCTTAAATCCTAGACCCACAAAGGCTGTCTGAACACTATGCTGACTCCTTCCTCTCCCCTGACTGACTGGAGATGGCTCCAGTGAGAAAGAGCAGGGAACAGGCAAGATAGAAGAGTGCAGCTTCCAGGGTGAATCTATGAAGCAGACCTAACAAGCCGCCCACCCACCCCGTCCACAGTGAGCAGAAGAGTGAGTGAGACAGGGCCCACTAGATCCATTTCTCTATGGAAGCAATTTGAGAGTATTTGTTTCACAGTTCACCTTAATGAATACCATGACTCTAAATAGTTTTTAGAATCTCGATTTACTTTTAAAATTTGTTTTTCATTTTTCTTTCTTTCTTTCTTTCTTTTTTATTTCCCTGTCCTCTACCTCCTCTTCTTAGACCCTTTTGGTAGTTCTGGGGATGCAGCCAGACTTAGTAAATGCTATGCAAGTATTCTCCCCCTAAGTTAGATCATCAATACAGCCTCAAATTAGCTTTAATTATAGCACATTATAGATAATGGAAAGTCTGCCAATTTAAACACACACATACACATATGCATACACACACATACACATACATATACATATATATGCAAATCACCACCATCAGGGGAAAAATCATAGAAAACATTTTGGGTAAGACACGCCTTTGGATCTTGGGGACCTGTCCTCCTCTGTGCCCAGCAGGTCATAGATGGGGTGAGTCCATTCAAAGCCCTGGGTCTCAGACTGGGTGCTAGCTGAGTTGGTCAGCCCACCCGCTCTTCCATGGCTGCACCACCAGGGAGAGCTCTCCAGCGCTGCTGGGGCTGGGCCACCCAATGCTGTGGCCTCACATCCAGCTCTCCAGCTCTCCCATCCTTGGGGCTGGCTCACCTGAGCCTTTGCCACTAGAGCCTGCTTCCCTGAGTGCTGCAGCTGGAGAGAGGTGGCACTGACTCTCCAGAGTCCCACAGCCAGTGAGGAGAGGGGCCAGCTTTGTATAGCAGTTGGACATCAACATGGACCCAGGCAAGGGATATCTGCGTGGTCTTTAGTGTTAATACGAGTCACAGACATGGACACAGACTCCTCATGCTGCTGCTGCTGCATGGTCGGCCATAGACCCAGACATGGCCCTCAGCAGACCATGGGCTAGGATTTCATCATGGCCCCAGGTGGCAGGGCAGGCTGCTCACAACAGGCTGATCCTCTCCACCCCCATGTCTCCAGCTCCGGCGCTCTTCACAGTGCTCAAACTGTACCGCGTCTCTTTCTCTCCCATCTGTCCACACAGACTTGCACATTGTAGTAATGGCTCCTGCTACAGGCAGGCCATGCAGCTGGCACACTCTGGGTATCCACCCCCATCCACACTACATGGCATGCTTAGACATATTTTAAATAATCAGTGTCATTATCAAACTCAGGGTTTTTACCCCACTCCATCACCCCGAGAAGCCTATTCATCTTGGAAAGCCTGGACTGTGACTCCACTAAACAGTAACCCCTCATTCCCCTCATCCCCCTCATCCTCCTCATCCCCCTCATCCTCCCATCCTCCTCATCCCCCTCATCCCCCATCCCCTCATCCCCTCATCTCCCTCATCCTCCCATCCTCCTCATCACCCTCATATCCCTCATCCTCCTCATCCCCCTCATCCCCCTCATCCCCCTCATCTCCCTCATCCCCTTCATCTCTCTCATCCCCCTCATCCCCTGTTGCAGTCCTCTGACCTCTGGCCACCTCCCTGTTACCTCTTCTCTTTATGAATTTGACCATAAGTACCTCGTATGAGCAGAATCATACCGTGCTGTATCTACATCCTCTTGCAACTGGTTTATTTTGATAGTAAAGTATCCTCTAGAGCAGTGGTTCCCAACCTTCCTAATGCTTTGAACCTTTAATACAGTTGCTCATGTTTTGGTGATTTTCCACCTATGCAATTACTTTTGTTGCTACTTCATAACTAATTTTTTTAGTGATATGTAGGATATCTGATATGCAACCCCATGAAAGGGTCATTAGATGTGCACCCCCCCCAAAGTGTTTCAGCTCACAGGTTGAGAACAGCAGCTCTAGGTCAACCATATGGTAACATGCATATGATTTCCTTTTATCCCCAGGGCTTAGGGACATTTCCTTGCATGTATATATCATATCTGTTTTACCCAGTCATCGATCCATGGATGCTTGGGCTGCCTCATCTTCATAGACGTTATGAGCAATGTTACCACAAGCTTGGTCTGTCTCTGCTGCCAGTTCTCTGCTGGTATATATACAGTTCTTGAATTACTGGCTCATGGTAACTCTGTTTTTAGTTTTCTGGTGACCTAGTCTGATGTTGTCCATAGTGACTACACCATCAGCCATTCCTAGGAGTGGTACACAATCAATTTCATCCTGATATTTGTAATTTTCAGGTTTGGTTTCTCCCCCCCCAAAAGCAAGCAAATAAACATCAGCCCCTCCCCAAATAAACCCAAGAAAATCAACTGCATGTATAGCACCAATATCTATTTTAGATTTTAATTGGTATCTCTAAAAATAGGCCCTGTACTGGCTGGTATTGTGTGTCAACTTGACACAGGCTGGAGTTATCACAGAGAAAGGAGCTTCAGTTGGGGAAGTGCCTCCATGAGATCCAGCTGTGGGGCATTTTCTCAATTAGTGACCAACAGGGGAGGACCCGTTGTGGGTGGTACCATCCCTGGACTGGTAGTCTTGGGTTCTATAAGAGAGCAGGCTGAGCAAGCCAGGGGAAGCGACCCAGTAAATAACATCCCTCCGTGGTCTCTGCATCAGCTCCTGTTTCAGGAACTGCGTGAGTTCCAGTCCTGACCTCCTTTGGTGATAAATAGCAGTTCAGAACTGTAAGCCTAATAATAAACCCTTTCCTCCCCAACTTGCTTCTTAGTCGTGATGTTTGTGCAGGAATAGAAACCCTGACTAAGACAGACCCCAAAGGAAGAACTAGTCCCACATCTCTAAAATGTACTCTTCTTTCCTGTACTGAGTCACAACCTTGTTCTCCTAACGCTGAGCCCCACAGCCATGAGGGAGCGCTGAGGTTTGAAGGGAGAGGTGCAGCGGCATGGTATTTGGAAGCGATCTGTTGGGAACAAACTTGTACTCTCTGAAGGTGACTTCCTGTCTGAGGCCAGCAGCACAAGAGCAGGTTTGCTGAAGTGTCTTGAGAACAGCATAGCCATATCTGGAGTAGATTAACAAGAAATGTAAATTTGCCTCCCAAAATAGACTTTTAAATTACTTTCCATAGGAATTCCCATGATGCCTGAGGCTCTAATTAAAAAGGCTTCTGAACTCCAACTAGATATGGAATTTTCACACCTTTCCTGAATTTTCTCTGGAATAATAATGCTTCCTTTAAAAGAAACGAGAAATCTGCTTTTGCACACAGCTGAGAATACATGGTGTGTGCTTTTCTGAAGCTGCCTTTCTAGCTTAACACCCTGTTCTTCAGTTCCATCCATCTCGCAAAATGGAGCTAGTGAGATAGCTCAGTGAATCCACTTCAGGCAGCTCACAACCACTCTGACTTCAGCTCCAGAGAGATCTCTTGCTTTTGCAGGAAAAAGACACTCCTGTGCACATGCCTGCCCTGCCCCATAACTAAAAATAAATTTTAAAATCAAGATTCTTAACTATACAGAGTCATAAGTGATCTTTTGGAGAAAAAAAATCATTTAAAATGAAATTATAAGATTTCTTTTTTTCATGGCAAAGAAGCCCTCTACATACACAACACACACACAAACATACACACATACACATACACATACATACACATACATACCACACATACCACACATACCACACATACAACACAAACACACACATACACTCCACACACCCACACATACACACCACATACACAGAAACATACCACACACACACATACACACCACACACACAGACACTCATACCACACACACACATACACACCACACATAAAGACATATACCACACATACACACTCACACATACATACCACACACACAGACACACACCGCACACTCACAGACACACCACATTCATACCACACTCACATATATACCACACACACATACACACCACACACATCACAAACACAGCATACACACACATACATACCACACATACCACATACCACATACAACATACCCACACATACACACCCACACACAGAGGCACACACACACATATACACACACAGAGAGAGACACACACCACACACACACATACACACCGCGCACACACAGCACACACACAACATACTCACACACACCATACACACATACATACCACAAACACACATCATCTACTTACAACCCAGTGAATCCAGGATTGATCCCATATCTCAATGTTTGCTACAATAAAGATGGGTGCATGGGTATGACTTGATTTGCTGATTATTTTTTGTTGCATACATTCCCAGAAATGGGATAGATAGTGTCCGGTAGACACACTGCTATGTTTTGAGGAATTACGGAACTGTGTTCCATATTGGTGGCATCTCTAATCTACATTCTCTCCACCAGAATATAAGCTCCCTTCTCTCTGCATCCTTACCAATAATTGTTGTATTCGACTATTCAATAATAGCCATTCTGACTGGAATGTGAGCACGAGAAGTGAAGCATTAATCACTAGAGGCTAGGAAGGCTAGAAAGGAGGGAAAGGACAGGCGGACCACCGGTTCTACGATACAGTGAGTCAGAATCAGCAAGCTGTGACACTCTACCACACAACGATGATAACTCACACCAACTTCTCAGAGGCTTATGAATTCATAGACAAGTCTTAAGGTTCCAAACACAAGGAACAATGAGATGTAAGTTCTAATTATCCCAACTTGAAGAAGACATAGTATGCATTTATGGACTTATTGCCTTGCACTCCATCGATACATATGACTATTATGAGTCAGGAAGAAGACATTTCACAAAATAAATTTAGGTTATTATCTCATAGGCAACAATTTTCAGAAGGCTGGAATAGGATTTTGACTTCATTGTCTATCCCATCGTCACTTGACTAAAAAAAAAAATCAAATTTTTAGAAACTATGAACATCTTGCAAAATTGAATGCTTGAGGATAACTAGAAATCTTTTCAACAAAATAAGTGCAAGAAGGTGACTTTCACAATCAGCAATTAACATGTATTATGAAATAACAAAGAGAAAACAAACCGAAGGTCTAAAGGCACTGTCCAAGGAAGGGAAATACATACAATCTCCCTTTAGTATTTAAAGCAACAAGCCATCGCGAACTAGTTAATGAATTTTATTGAGACAAGTGGCAACTCCCCAGGAAGGATTAATTATAGCCCGTTGCCTCCGAGTTCATAGAAAAGTTAATTAAAACAGGGAAAGTGCGTGCTGGACATGAACAGTGGGAAGAACTCTTTCTTGCTGGTGTAGAGGAAAGGATAGTCACTCTGAAAAAGAGTCAGTCACCTTGTGTAAGGGTGAACATTCATCCTGTCACCCAGAAACATCCCTCTAGCTGTTTATCCGTACACAAATGAAAATATGGTTACAGGAAGGCAGATGGTAGCTTTACCCTCAGCAGCCACACACATACTACACTAAAGGTGACAGACGAAAATATCACATGCAGAGCCAGGCCAGGCAAGAGTGCTTACTTAGGACTCCATGCATGTGAAGTTTTCAAAGAGGCAAAGTTAATCAGTCGTGATGGAACTCAGGGCAGCAATGGTCTGTGGGCAAGCCAGGGAATGTGGAATAGACGGGAACAGGGCACGAGGCTCCTTCTCAGAGGAAGGAAGTATTCCACATCTGGTTTGCAGGCATGGTTACATGAGGTTTGTATTTGTCAAACCTCATCAAAACACAAGCCTTTCCATATGCACCACATAATCTTAATAAAAAGTAACCGAAGATAAATATTATATTTAAATGATTGATAAATAAAATTATTTAAAAATTTAAACTTCTGTCATCAATCAGACCATAAACAATATTAAAATAAAATTGAGAACTAGAAGAAATAATTGTGTATAAGTGGTTGAGTTCATATACTTAATTTAGAGAGAAATTCCAAAGCTGGGAGTGGGGAGACAGAGATTTCTTCAAAAGAAGAATAAACAAAGAGTATAGGCAGTTTGTAAAGGAAGTATGTAGGTCCCCGAGAACAATTTCAAATTCATGAACCAGAGGCTGAAATATCTCTGTATTAATCACTTTCTGATGTTGCGATAAAGTGACCGAGGGTAACAACAACTTTATTTTAGCTTCTGGTCCATAAGGGTGGGCGAGGGAATGCCGCAGCAACAAACACAGATCAGACTTTTGTCTCACACACAGGAAACAGCGCAAACCGGAAATGTGGTGAAGATACTCAAAGCCCGCCCCCCCAGTGACGTACTTCCTCTTGCAAGGCTGTTCATTGTACCGCCCCATATCTTGTCCATTGTATACCACTAACTGGGGAGTACGTCTTCAAATACTCGAGTGTGTGGGAAACGTTTCTAATTCCAATCGCCAGCTGTCTAAAGTGAGAAGATATCCTTCCAGCTAGAGGCAGAGTATATGTGCACATCTGAACCTTAAAAAGGCAAAAGATAGGAACAACTAACTAACAACAATAAAAGGAACAACGGGCGACGCCTTCTGCACACTTCTCTGGGATTTTCCATTCTCTTCCCAAGATCACAGTTTCTCAGCTGGAGGCCCAGGTGGTTCCTGTGAGTTTTAACTTAACTCAGAACCCCCTTCTCTGGTGCTGTCTGCTGCCAGCTCTGAATTGACTGGCAACTGCTTGAAACAACACCTGCTGAGCAACATGCCGCCTTGCAAGGCCCCCATCAGAACGACACTCGATACACGGTGTTCGCGCAGTCTGTGTTGTAGAAAGCGCTGCCTCATCTAGATCTTACAATGCCTGGCACATGTAAATCAATCACCGGCTTTATTTACTGTAACAGCATATTTAAATTAGAAAAGAGTATCTAGCATTGGCAAGGTTTTAAACTGTGACGCATTTACTGGTAGACACACAGACAGGCATAAATGTTGTTGTTGTTGGTGGTGGTGGTGGTAGTGATGGTGGTGTGTGTGTGTGTGTGCTTGCAATGGATTGAGTTCTCCAGAGAAAATAAAGCAATACTCACTATTTAAAAATTTGCCCCAACCTTAAGGCTTTCCGCTTTGATTGATGTACACTGCTGTATGCCCCTTCCCTTCATGAGTCTCCAGCAGAGTAAGAGTCTGGTATGTGTTGAGTATATATCTAAAGACAGACTCTTCTCAAATGTTACATCGAGTCATGTTATATCCATACAAGGAATGCTACATCTTTTCAAAAAGAAGAAAACATGGACACATGGATGAGCCTGGTAAACACTGTAAGAGATGAAATAAGCCAGCCAAAGAGGATGTGTCCTATCCGATTTCATGGATGTAAAGTAAGACACATTGACATGTTCTCACACACAGAGAATAGACTGATGGCAGCCACAGCCTGGGAGAGGAAAGTGAGGTGGTATAATCTGCAGGTGATCTACATGTTGCTTGGTGTTCATGTGGGTCCCATGCAACTGGAAGGGGGGGGCTGGGGGGCTGTCCCAAAAGCTGTTGTCTGTACATGGGGTATATTCCCCTAACCGGGCTGTCTTGTCTGGCCTCAGTGGGAGAGGAAGCACCTAATCTCACAGAGACTTGAAGTGCCAGGGTAGGGGGATACCCAGGAGGTCCCACCTGCTCAAAGGAGAAGGGGAGGGGGAGAGGGGAGGGGAAAGAATTGTGGGAGGGGGGATATCTGGGAGGGGGTTGAGTGGGGATGTAAAGTGAAATAAGTAAAAAGATTTTTTTAAAAAAAAGAATAAAACCAAACTAAACAATAAATAAATATGTTTTATTATTTTATTTTAAACATAAAATAAAATAATAAAATAATTCAGAGGTGAGTAGTTTCAGACCTGAGTACAGATATGCTGCCTGGGATCTGCAGCGCAGTAAGTATATGCATTTAAACTGTGTTAAAATACAAGCTATGCTGTGTGTGAGTTAGGTTTGCGATGCGGAAAAAGGCTGAGGAGGAGCTGGGGTAATGATTCAGCAGTTAAAACGCTTTCCGTGTGAGTGAGAGGACCAGAGCTTGGATCCCCACGACCCCTATGAAGACTTGGTGTGTATGGACCCAGTCAGTCTGTACATATGGACCCAGTCAGTCTGTACTTCCAGACCTGTAGGCTACTGAACTAGCCATAGCAGAGAGCTCTGAGTTTAGAGGTACATTCCCAACGTAACACATGAACACCATGATGCAAACATTTATAAATATATATATGTGCACATGATACATACACACACACACAGAGAGAGAGAAAGAGAGAGAGAGAGAGAGAGAGAGAGAGAGAGAGAGAGAGAGAGAGAGAGAGAGAAATAAAGAGAATGCTCACACCAGTAGGGTCTGGTAGACCAGTTGTGATTTGTTGGGGGCTGTGTTGCTGATGAGAGCTCAGAGAATTAGAGCAAATGAATAAAGCACCAGCATCTTCCTTTTCCATATCCAGGATGACAAGAATAGTGACATAAACATGGAAGGCGCCTACTGCTTGAGGACCGTTCAACCCTCAGCGTGTACATAACGACATAATCCCCCAGAGCCCTTCGAGGTGACAATCACTATCGACCTCATTTCACGGATGAGGAACAAACATCTCAGAGGTTAAGTAGCTTTGTGAGGGGTTCCGGCAGTGAGACAGGCAGGATCCAAACCCATGAGTTCAGTTCATGCGTAAGCGTTACTGCAGTTCTCACAGTCACTTCCTGGGCTCTGTCCCTGGAGACTCAGTAAGCTGTGCTCAGCCCACCATCCTGAGTCTCTGGCCAGCCTGTAGGCAGCCCCGATGCAGCCAGCCTGAGAACCGTAGGCTGAGTACGTTTACGGTGTATTGTATAAATGCTGTGATAAAGCACTCTAGTTACTTTCCAGAGTTAAATCTAGTAAATAATCAATAATGGATGAGTAACCCGCAGACCAAATTAATTTACCCCAAATGACTTGATATTGATATGTGGGTAATTGGTAGCAGCATTGGTTGATAATCCAATTCAAAAGCTGTTACTTATTTAACTCTATTGCAGCCAATATGAGGCAATGTGTTTTCCTGACAGGCCTGCTGGGAGTCTAGAAAAATGGAAAATCAAGGTAGAGCATTTACTGTAAAACCACCCTAGGAGAACAATACGGTGTGCTAATCACTAGAGTATCATTTTGAAAGCTGCAGAAGATGCAGTGACTACAGCATCTCACCCCACCCCTTCCCTTTGCTCTGTCTGCACTCTGCTATTGCAAGAGAGGTTGCCTTGGATACAAGTATCCTTGGGCACACAAAGCCTGTCCCCTGTGGCAAATTAGCAAATTGGCACCAGATTTAATAAATGTACTTGTTATTAATTTTACAAGAAGTCTGATGCCCCCTAAAGTTTGCTAACCTTTTAAGAAACTGAAAAGTTTTGGACTCTCTGAGTTGATAATTGAACCCTAGGCCCATGCCACTGAGGGAATCTCTGAAACCATGAACTCCTGTCCCAGGGGGATAAGGAACAGAGAAACTGGGTGTGAGTCGGTGAGGTGGCCTCTGAAAAACTGTGTCCCTATGCCTGGCCCGCTGCATACTTGAGCAGCGCCCTGTGGAGAAGAGCAGCAAATGCCGCATTCAGTTGGCCTGTCTCAGGCGTAAGCTTCTCCCATTCAAAGTCAGCAGTCAAGCCTTGAGGCCACAGAGATGCCTTCTATAGTCCAGGGTCTCCTAGGCACTGAGACTGCTGGTAGCCAATCAGTATGATCTCACATCATTCATTAGGTTGCAAATCACACTGTCCTAAGTATGAGGAACTGCCACTCCAGGATCTATGTGAAGGAAGAAGATGTGGTTTGGACACTTAGGCCAGTTTATTAACAAACTCTACCTTATTAACAGTCCATCCCACTCCCCCTCTTTATATATAAGATCTCATTCTATAACTTAGGTTAGCCTGGAGTTCACTGTTTGCTCTTGAAACTGAAATGCGAGTAATTGGCTGATCTCAAACGTGCAGAAAACCCTCTTTATTGGCCTCCCAAGTACTGACATTTCAAGCATGCACTACAGATTCTCTCCTTTTTATTGTCTCAGAATTGTATATATAAAAATGTGTTGATCAAATACAACCTCCATTCCATGCCCTCCTATAGTTCCCCTACCCCTACCCTACCACTACCCATCCCAATATTATTTGTTCTTTAAACCTACTGAGTCAACTCAGTGCTGCCTCAATGTGTGTGGCCATCTACTGAAGCACAGGTAGCCTCCTCAGAGCCATATCTGAAGAAAAATGACTCTCCCTTTCCTAGCATCCATCAGTCGCTAATACCACCTTAGCTAAGGGTGCGACTTCATGACACTTCCTCTATTCATGCTGGGATATTATCTAGACTGATCTTAGATAAGTTTGATGGCATGAAGCCACAGCTGCAGTGAGATTTGTGTACAACTTCCCCATTGTAGCTGGAAAGCACTGTTTCATTATAGTCACCACCACCACCACCTCTGGGCCTTACCAACTTTCTACCTCCTCTTCTATGATGTGGTACAGATCCAATATATACGATATAATGCAGTACAATACAATACAATAAAGTATTATACAACTGTAAAGAAAATGAAAATATAAAGTTTGCAATATGGATAGACTTAGAAATAATCCTTCTGGGTAGGAGACCACCGATTCCAAAAGACAAATTGCTCATGTTCTCACTCGTGTATGGATGCTTTGAGTCTTCAGAAAAACTTGAGTAAGCCATAGAAGTCAGGAAACTAGTAAGGAGCCATGACCTTTCAAAAAGACAGAATGCAGATTTTGTAAAGGAAGAAAGGACAATGATGGAGCAGGAAAGGTTAGGTGGGGTCAGGGGTGGGAGAGCTGTGTAGGCATGGGAAAGGAAAACGATTCTAACAACCTTTGCAAAGGTCATATGAAAGCCTCTACTGTATCAGACTTCCCACATTACATTCACATACTTACACTTATTAATGTAGCTTAAATGGAGATCTTTCATAATAGGGAAGGGGAACAAAGTCTCCCCCAGACAACATAAGCTATCAAATCAAAGGCCCTGACAGTAGATTGCTTCTTTCCTTGATGGTTAGTGGGTCCCATGGGCTCACAAACAACAAACAAAACATTGCTAAGTTCTTGATTGCCTTCTATAACTTGATAGTCAAACTCGATTGCCAAAGACATTGTACCTTCGAATCACTGAACATGAAAATCCATCAGGCTGGTCCCAACCTGGAAGCATAATCCTCACTGGCGAGATTTCAGAGTGTTAGAGGTGCTAGGCGGACCACACAGGCAGAAACGCCATCTGATGTCTAGTCAGCTGTGAACTCCGAGGCCTACACTCGATTTCCTTTTGTGTCACCCTTACTCCAGCAGCCCTTTAGGGTGGGCCTGAGAGCATCTTCTGGCTGTTAGCTCTCTCATTACCTCACTGTGAGAGGAGAGAAGAGTCAGAACTACTACTCCCCGCCAAGAAGCTGTGGGAAGTCTTGAGGTTTGTGATCTTGTTGAGGATGAAGCAGGAGTTTCAGAGACTCATTCCCTTCCCCGTGAGTCTTATCACAGCTGGGAAGGGGACAACTTGGAGCACTCCTCCAAAGCCCAGCTTGCAAATAGTAGGAGGGAGTTAAAGTCCTGTTGAAGGATAAAGAAAAACAATTATGGAGGTCTGACGGCTAAACTTCATATCGATCATGCCTGTGGTGATTTAAAAGGGAAATGTTTCATCTTAGTCCCCCGTTGCTAACACTTTTGGGGGTGCAGGGGTACCACTGGTGATTGGCTTTGATGGTATATAGCCTCAACCTACTTCTAGTTTCCTCTCTCTGATTCATGTTTGTGATTCAGGTCTCCCTGTTTCTTGGTCCTGCATCTGTGTCTACCTGTTCCCAGCCTTTCCATTCATGATGGACTCTTATCTCTCTAGAACCATAGCCCAAATAAACGTTCCCTACCACAGGCTGCCATAGCCACTGGTGTTTTTTCACAGCAACAGAAAACTGAAAGATAAAGTACCCTAAGTAGGGATCACCAAGACACTAAATTCTATTCAATACAAGCCAGCCTGAAATTTAAGATCCAGTGGTCCTGACCCCCTTACCTATCACTCATGGCTACTTTGCTTGCTATAGTCATAGGGCTAAGTGACATCTGCCCCAAGAGGTACCTAGGCCACCCTATAGAATTTGAGTATCACTCTGTAAGGAAAGGGGGAACTTTGACCATGTAAATCAGGTTACTTTATCTGGGAAGTAAGGCACATTATTATGCAGTTAAGAACTTAAAAAGACAAAGTTAAGGAAATGACTCAACAGTAGGTGACTTTTGTGGAGGGCGACTGATTGTCAGACATAGAGACACCATGCCAAGATTAAAGACAGGTCCTTGTAGCTAAGTCTGTCTTTCAAGTGACACCCAACAAGGCAATGGGGACAGCTGAATTGGCAGCAGAACAATTGTGGCTGCCTTGGAATGAACAGGGAAACCCCTCTTTCTTAGGATGTCCATAGCAAATCCCAGCTTTGCCCAGGTCTGAAGCCCAAAGCTGTCCTGAACTCCTGAGGTACAGAAATATCAGATAACAAATCTGAGTCATTCTAAACCATCAATTTTGTGGCCATTTATTAAAGCAACAACATAAAATTAATGCATAGTTTCCATTTAAGTTTCTCCTTTAATTAAAACGTTTCCACTTGAGGCAGTCTTATTTTTCCTAGCCATGGGGCCTACTCAGTGTGAACTCTGGTTTCTTTTTGTTAAGAAATCACCCTCCTCAGAAGAAATAATGTCAAAGGTTCATTACAGATTTTTTTTTATTCCAATTACTCTAGATGAAAATCATTTGTAAATTTCCACGCACCTTGCAGCGTATGTGTACTGGGCTTCACGCCTCTTAGCAGAACCAGCCAAGAGAGGAGCAATCATATTCTCCTGAGGCAGATGGGTGCTGTTGTCTCTGACCCCAGTGGTGGCTTCAATCATGTTTAGCAAAGAGTGAGTCAGCATTCTGGAACACATCAGCACCATGAAAGAAAAATAAAGATAGTCATCTCCTGACCTCACAATCTGGTTCTAATATCATTTGTCTACAGAAGAATCAGCTATTAAAGAGTAATTTCCTCAAATTCATTTAAAAAGACCCCTTTAATCTAGCCATCTGTTGAGTTTATCTCAGTAGAAATGAGGGAAATGTCAGTTAAGATCTGAGTTCCAGTATAAATGTAACAAAGATTAGATCATACTCTCTAATCTAGTCGACTAATAAAATTGACTTGATATATTATGGATCTGTGTATAAATAATATATGTAGATTTATATTACACACAGGCGTACAAGACCACCAGATGATGTTATATTAACGCCATTACCATATGCAAGCCACTCAAAATTAGTGGCTTATAACACATAGTTTTCTCTCTATAATTCTGTGAGCCAGTAGGTTGAACTGGGCTCAATAGAAGGTTCTTCTGTTGGTTTTGGTCAAACACATTCATGCAGCTTCAGATGTCTGGTGGTAACTAGGACTGAATGGCCTAAGTCAGATCAATCCACATTCCTGGGTACTGAACGTGGATGGTTAGTGGATCCCGTAGTTCATGGTTTCTCCCTCGACACTTTGACTTCACAAAATGGTATCCACAAAGGGGGGTCTAATGGAAGTTGTGAGGCCTCAGAATGCCTTGGCCTAGAACTGCTTCGTGTCTATTTTCAGATCCCCTGATCAAATCAAGCCACAAGCCCAGCCTTATTTCAGGGCTGAAGACAGGGAGTCTTCCGCTTGACAGGAAAAGTGCCGTCACATTTCAAAGTTCATGCACACAGGGATGGGAGGAATGCCTGGTTATTTTCATCACCCTAACCCCCAGATTGCAAAGGTCTGTTTTCACTGATGACGCATGCCTGTTGTGGTCCACTACAGTTCTGTTCCACATTAGCCTTCATTCAGAAAGGCAAAATGGAACTTCCAAGTAAAATTGTGAATTAGAAGCCACATCTGTAGGATCAAATGGGAAACCAAAGATTCTATTCATATTAAGACAAACAGAAATAGGCCTAGGAAGGATTTTCCCTACAACAGCCAAGCCAGTTCCCAATGGTAGCCAAGCAGGGCACCATGCTGCCTGTACTGAGTCAGGCCAGCTACACCGCCAAGCTATACTTCATGTGTTCTCATGGTTGGCAAGATCTGGAAATTTGGGTTTAGAAATACATACAGAACATAAAAAAGCACCCTCAAGAGGACAACAAGAGGACAACGCTTATAAAACATAAGAGAGGTGCAGGAGCTCAAAGCTGAGAGATTTTCTAGAGGCATCTACATAATACTTGCCAGAGTGCACACAGACACACACACACACACACAGACACACACACAGACACACACACACACACACACAAAGACACACAGACAGACAGACACACACACAAAGACACACACACTCACTCACACACAGACACACACACAGACACACATTCATACACATACACAGACACACACACAAAGACACACAGATACACTCACACATACACTCACACACACATTCACACACACACAGACACACACACTCACACACACACACAGACACACAGACACACCCACAGACACACTCACACACAACTCACACAGACACACTCATACACACACAACTCACACAGACACCCAGACACACACATACTCACACACACACAGAGACACACACACAGACATGCACACAAAGACACACAGACACATACACAGACACACACAGACACACTCACACACACAGAGACACACAGACACACTCACACACACTCACACACACATAGACACACACATTCACACACACACACAGACACACTCACACTTACACACACACACCTTTATCTGAATTTAGCTATGAGTCTCAGTACGTGCCCCGGTGTCCTGATGTGTGTGGCCAAAATAACTCCCATGAACAAATGCAGGAGGATAAGCTTTCCACTTCCCCCAGATATCCAGTCACAGAAAACCCCAAATGTGGAAAGAATAATTTCCAAAGTGTCATGGTCATCAGAGTAAAGAAAAGGAAAGGAAACGTCCACATAAGTAAGTAGAGAGATAACTAACTGGGAAGAGAATACAGATCAGCAGGAGGAGCAAAGGATGAGGGTGATACAATATATTGTGTCATTGCAACTATATGTGTGTGTGTGTGTGTGTGTGTGTACACAAAATGTTTATTATTTAATGCCTGCTTTTTTTCTTTTTTATTGGATATTTTCTTTATTTACATTTCAATTGTTTTCCCTTTTCCAGAACTCCCCTTCAGAAACCCCCTAACCTATCTTCCTCCCCCTGCCTATATGAGGGTGCTCTCCTACCCACCTACCCTCCCACCTACCCACTCCCATCTCCCTGCCCTGGCATTACCTACACTGGGGCATCTGACACCCTCAGGCCCAAGGGCAGCTCCTCCCACTGACCTCCAACAAGAGCATCCTCTGCCGCATATTTGGCCAGAGCTATGGATCCCTCCATGTGTATTCTTTGGTTGGTGGTCCAGTCTCCCGGAGCTCCAGGGGGTCTCTCAATGACTGGGGGGTTGTTTTTCTGTTTTTTGTTTTTTAAATAATAAGGATAGTGAGATGGCTTAGAGTGTAAAGACACTTGTCCCTGAGTCAAAGACCTGCTCCTCATCCCTTAGATCCACGTGGTAAAAGGAAAGAAACACAAAGTTGCCTCTGACATTCAAACAACTACTGTGGGACACACACAAACACAACATAGATAAGTGGAATAAAATAATTTTAAAAGGAATGCAGAAACAAGTAAAGACTAGAGGACACATTCAGCTTACCAGGCATAAAAACACAAAAAGGAAACTCGGAAAATACAAGACACCCAATCATTTTGACACCTCCACAACTTACAACTCATCAAAACCAGAAACAAACACTGATAAGATGGCTGAAATGTCAGTGCGACTTCAGTGTGTGATCTCTGAAAATGATCAGTGACGGCCAACAAGACTCAAACAACAGATATGCAGAGGGAAATCGTAGTAGGTGAATCAGCTGGTGATTTGGAGAAGAAATTTAAAATATCTAGAAATAAAAAGGAGCAAAGAAATCTAGACCTTGGGGAAAAAAACAAAATGGAAATTCTAGAACTAAAAGAATCAGTTAGAAGCTGGAAAGAACCCAGGTATCCCTCAACAGAAGAATGGATGCAAAAAAAAAAAAAATGTGGTATATCTACACAATGGAGTACTATTCAGCCATTAGAAACAATGAATTCATGAAATTCTTAGGCAAATGGATGGAGCTGGAGAACATCATACTAAGTGAGGTAACCCAGACTCAAAAGGTGAATCATGGTATGCACTCACTAATAAGTGGATATTAACCTAGAAAACTGGAATACCCAAAACATAATCCACACATCAAATGTACAAGAAGAATGGAGGAGTGGCCCCTGGTTCTGGAAAGACTCAGTGTAGCAGTATAGGGCAAAACCAGAACAGGGAAGTGGGAAGGGGTGGATGGGAGAACAGGGGGAGGAAAGGGGACTTATGTGACTTTCAGGGAGTGGGAGGCCAGAAAAGGGAAAATCATTTGAAATGTAAATAAAAAATATATTGAATAAAAAAATGAAAATGAAAAACAGACTGGAATGAAAATTACCATTAACAGCCAAGACTGGGTTGGGAGATGTGAAGGGGAATAGCTGGACAAGAGTCAGCTGATAGGGGACATGGGGGAGGCGTCTCCTTAGGGAGGGGAAGGAGATAAAGGCAGATGGGGGAAGAAGGGTAAAGGGGAACTGTAGATAGAATGCAAGTGATCTGATGGGAAACTCAGGAAAGAGAGGGTCCTGTAGGGATGAGGGCGGTAAACACAGAAGAGGGGGGCGGGGAAATAACAATAAGGATGCCTGGAAAAGCCACAAGGAAACACACTGTTAACTGTTTACCTAAGAAAACTCTATAACACATATAACCATATAAATATATATGTACATACATATCTAGCTACCTATACATACATATATATGGGAGACATTTCTCATCTATGCCTATAGAGCTCCCTCCAAAAGCCAAAGACAACCTAGAACTCAAAAACCCAGAAGCTGTCTTCTGCTATGTTGGTCAGGGCTGTCGGAGAGACCCCCTACTATACATACAGCCTACGACTGCTGTCTTGGTTACTCCTCCCTTCCCCAGAGATAGAATGTATGGCCCTATTGCTGAAGAAACTAGGAGCTTCAGAAAACGGCTGATACCCCTAAGCTGGAACTGACTCCTCTCAGAAGACGAGCTTCCATACACGCTCCAAAGGAAGGAAGCCACCAACGGCCCTGCCCAGCTCTGGTGCCTATGAACCACACCACCTACCAGCACGGCGCCATGGCCTTAAGGGTGAGCTAGCAGCATGCATACCTTGGCAGTAACCAACAGCTCTCTTATTGAACTTAATAACTAATCCACAACAGGGAAACCATATATGGGACTGGAAACCTTAATAACTACTCAGTGCTAGTAATTCATAGTTATTGGAAGAGAATCTGCAGTTGCTAATGGACTAAACTATCATAATCCCTAACAACAATCTGTAAACATTTGTCATTATACCCACAGATAAGTATAGTCTTCACCCCTCATCAAGGATACTTCTCTGCAACAGACAAAGACCATACAGAAAAAAACAGAACCACACAAATGCAGAGTCCTGATCTCAGTCCCAGTGGGTTTATCTAAAAAGCACTCCCATACTTAAGGCTCAGGGAACATTGTGCAGGAGAGGGGAATGATTACAAGGGCTTGAGGATCAGGGAGTTTGCTATGAGACTACTATCTCCTAGTAATATCAGAAGATACAACCATAAAGTTCATCCACATGACTGTTTAAATATGAGCTGCACAAAACATCATACTAAGTGAGGTAACCCAGACTCAAAAGGTGACTCATGGTATGCACTCACTAATAAGTGGATATTAACCTAGAAAACTGGAATACCCCAAACATAATCCATACATCAAATGAGGTACAAGAAGAAAGGAGGAGTGGCCCCTTGTTCTAGAAAGACTCAGTGAAGAAGTATAGGGCAAAACCAGAACGGGGAAGTGGGAAGGGGTGGGTGGGAGGACAGGGGGAGAAAAGGGGGCTTATGGGACTTTCGGGGAGTGGGGGGCTAGAAAAGGGGAAATCATTTGAAATGTAAATAAAAAATATATCGAATAAAAAAAATATGAGCTGCACAAAAATGACACTAGTGGATGTGCCAATGTAGATGTGGAAAAGTCCACTAGGCCTCTCAGCCAAATATAAAGAATTAAGGCAAGTGAGTAAAACTGGTCCTCCCTGGGGAATAGCACAGCAACTGATTGTCTAGTCCTGAGAGGTAAGCCTGAAACACATATGCAAGTAGCATTATATAGACTGAACATATTATATGTAGGAATATGCCCCTCCCCAATCTCTCTCTCTCTCTCTGTTAGAGATTATCTCCTAGTTTTATATGTGTGTGTATGAGATTATCCACTAGTAATATATGTGTGTACATATATGTGTGCAATAGCATGCAATAACCATTAATAGAATGAGAACAGAGGCGATAAATTTGAAGGAGAACAGGGAGGGCATATGGAAGATTTGGAAGGAGAAAACAGAAGTGGTAAATGTTGCAATTATATTACAACCTCAAAAATAAAAGATAAAAGAATACATTTTAGGTATAGAAGACAAAATCAATTCAATGATACTTTCAGAAGTACATGGATAACAATATTAATGCACATGACAAAAACATCCAAGAACATAGAAACCTTGAAGAGATCAAAAGATCATAATATCCGGGCTAGAAGAGCTAGACAATGTATTTGTTAAAATGGCAGAAAACTGCCTAAACCTAAAGAAGAAAGAGGCATCTAAACACACAAAGTAGTTAGAACCTCAAAGAGATATGACTTGAAAAGAATCTCTCCAGAACATATCAATGATGTCAAAAGCACAAAGCAAGGAACACTAAAGGCTGTTGGGAACCTAAACTCATTTACAAAGGCAGAACTATCAATAGAACTATCAGGTCTCTCATCAGTAACCCCGCAAGTCCAGAAAGCATAGAATAATATGTTGATATACTGAAAGTGAGTATCAACGAGATCGCTATACCAATCAGAATTACCTCTTTAAGTTGAGGAAAAAAATAACAATATCGTACCCATGCAGGACTGTGGAAAATGTATTAAGGCTTGTACACCAAGAAAGAAAAAAGATAATCTCATCTATCAGAAGACAAGAAAGAAAACATTTCACAAGAGGAACAGAAGAACAAGGAGAAGCTGGGAGGAATTGGCAACTCTGAAACAACAAACCAACAGCCCTACATACGAAGAAGAAGAAAAGAAAGACCAACAAAACCCAACAAAGTAGCATAATCAACAAAACTACAGGAAATCAAAAGAATAACCTTAAATGCAAATAGCAACAACTCTCATACTAGACTAAAGAACACGACCTCACTACCTATTGCCTTCATGAAACAAATCTCACTGGAACAAATATCCTAAACCCAGAGTCAACAGATAGAAGACAACCTACCAAGCAAATGGAGACCGTGAACTGCTTTGCCAGCTGTTTCCACATCTGATAAAACGGATATCAGAGCGAAGCTAGCCAAAGGAGATGGAGAAGCTACACATGCCAGTAAACAGAACTATTCACAGGTATACATAACAACCATAAATATCTGTTCCCTGGGACTTGGGGTTGCCAAGCCCATAAAATAGACACCAAAAGATATTTGAGATAAGATAAGATAAACCTTTATAGAATTATAGGAGTATAATTCAATAGCACAGTCTCATCTTTAGATAGAACTTCTGAATAAAACTTAACAAAAAAAAAAAACTTTAGAAACTACAGAATATTTGTCCAACAGAGAGGGGCCATACATCCATCTCAGCGATGCATGAAATATCTTGAAAACTGATCACATTGCAATCCACAAAGCAAGCCTTAACAAAGTGAAGAAATAAATAATCCCTTGAGTCTTATCAGTCCACAGTAAGAGAAAACTAGAAACTACCAAGAGAAAGAAAGAAAAACTATATAAAACCTTGGAAACTGGAAAATACATTCTGATTAAAAAAAATCATTGAAGAAGTCAGGAATACAAAATTTACTAATTTTCTAGAATTAAATGAGAATGGGAGTGCAAGCATCCAAAAACTCAATGAATCCAGTAAGATGCCTCTGAGCAAACGCGTACAGTTACGATGCCTACACTTACTAATTAGAGGTTTTACAAATGATGTAATGCTGTCCCTCTGTGCTCCCAGAAAACAAGAAGTCAAAGTCAGTATACACAAGAACTGAGATGAAGGCTAAAATTATTAAAATGGAGAGTCAGAGAAAAGAGCCAAAGTCAAACAAAGACCTGATTGTTTGTAAACTCTACTCAGACTAACTGCATGTAGAAAAGATGAAAATTAATTAAACTGTAAGTGGAAAGGAGCTGTTAAGAGATAATGGAATCCAGATATGCATAAGGGAATCCGGGAACCTAGACAAAAATCTGTACATCTCGGACCCATCTGCCCCCTCCCAGTGCACAGAATGTTACAAACAACTTAATCAGGTCCACAGCAAGCAGCAACACTAAAGCAGCCACTGAGTCTCCACACAGAAGACTGGAAGAAAGCTCCTTCAGCGAAGTGCCTGTCACACAAGCTTGGGGATCTGAGTTCAAGTCCCAGCACTGTATTAAAAGCTGGGTGGGCAGTGTGGCCTTGTCGTCCTAGAGCTGAAGGTGGAGACGGAGGAACCCTAGGGCTAACGGGTCAGCAAGACTAACGAAGCCAGAGGCCGATGAGCAGGATGAGTATTGTGTGCTGTGATTTGCTTTTGCAACTTCAATTCCCACATTAGATGCCCCACCCCTTTTTAGTCAGAAACAAATAGTTGTGAATCTGTTCTCACCTCATCTTTCTGCTTCTATAAACACACATACTCATGGACCTCAGTTATGTAGGCTAAAACTAAAGTTCCTCTTGCCCACGTACCTTAATCATGGATGTGAAATCCACCAATATCAGAAAAGATCAAAAATGATGCCATGCTCCTACAAACACTGTGCAAAACAGGAAGGAAGGAGGGAAGGAAAGAAGGAAGGAAGGAAGAGAGGGAGGGAGGGAGGGAAGGAGTGAGAGAGAGAGGGAGGGAGAGGAGAGGAGAGGAGAGGAGAGGAGAGGAGAGGAGAGGAGAGGAGAGGAGAGGAGAGGAGAGGAGAGGAGAGGAGAGGAGAGGAGAGAAGAGAAGAGAAGAGAAGAGAAGAGAAGAGAAGAGAAGAGAAGAGAAGAGAAGACCAACCAACCTCTGGACTGTAGACCACTTTCTCTCCAAAGCACTAGAGCACCTGGGCCTACTGGGCCTGCCAACTTAATTAAAGATGAAGCCTCCTACTCTCGGTACAGTTTAGCTTCCTGGAGGTCTGATTTCTGCAGCATACCTGGACTAACAGCGTAAGAAGAGCACTACAGAAGGGACGGGGACCCGCAGGAGGTGAGCAGCAAGCCAGGCAGGGGAGCTGTGGGTGACAGTCAGCAATGAGCAATTAGGAAATGTCAATATGAAGCGCTATCATTTTTATACTAATTTTTTTAAATACCTTTTTTTTTAAGGCAGAATCTGCTTTAATAAGTGAGTAATCTTCCTCATGCAGAACTGGGCTGGTTACAGAGCCAAGGAGAGATGTCAGTCAAGTGTCTTGCATGCAACTGAATCCTTCTATCAGATACAACCATTGTTTCCCCTGCACTGTTCCCTGACTCATAAGGTGGCACCTAAGATCGGGTGCATGGAAGGTGAATTCCTACCTGTGCCTGGGAAGAGGAGGGTAGTGTGTACTCGAATGAATGGTCTATCTGGGTTAAACTTTTGGTGATTAAATATCCTGACAAAAGCAACTTGGTGGGGAGAAGGGTTTGTTTTGGCTCACATTCTCATCACGTAGTAGAGTCATGATGGCAGGAGGAAGCGGAGACTGGCCATGTGCACCCATGGGGAGAAAGCTGTGAGGGCATGGCTAGCCTCACCCCTTTGTACACAGGACCGACAGCTGGGATATTAGTGTGGGTCTTTCCACAGCAGTTATCCTAATCTACAGTATCCCTTAGCACACGGCCAGTCTAAATCTAGACAGTCCCTCAAAGGTGTGTTCAGAAGCACGTCTCATGGGAGATTCTAGACCCTGTCGAGTTGACAGTCAGTGTTAATCATCACACAGTCTTAATAGGGAACACAACACATTCATACACACTGCACATTCACACAGTGCACAGTCACACATTGAACATTCACATGCCTGCGCACTCACACACCTGCACCTTCACACAGTGCACGCTCATACACTGAACACTAATCACATACCTGCACATTCACACACTTGCACACATACTGCACATTCACACACCTATACACACTCACCTACCTGTACACTCATTCATACTGCATGCATACACACCTGTGCACTCAAATGTACTATACACTCACATGCCTGCATACTCACACCTGCACACTCACATGTACTGCATACACACCTGCACACTCATGAGTACTGTATACATGCATGCACACTCACATACCTGTACACTCATACATACTGCATGCATACACACCTGTGCACTCAAATGTACTATACACTCACATGCCTGCATACTCATGCACCTGTATACTCACACACCTACACACTCACACATACTGCATACTCACATCTCCACACTCACACACCTGCATACTCATACACCTGTATACTCACATTCCTGCACACTCACACATACTGCATAGTCACACCTGCACACTCACATGTACTGCATACACACCTGCACACTCACGAGTACTGTATACATACATGCACACTCACATACCTGTACACTCATACACACTGCATGTACACACCTGCACACTCATACACACTGCCATTCACGCAGCAGTCTCCTGTTTAATACACAGCAGACATCTCAGATGTTTGGAACTATTCAGAACGGTCTCAATGCACTAAAAATTATATTCTCAAATCATATCTCTGCTTAGAAAGGAGAAAAGTTCTCTAATACTGTTATTTGTGTGGGAAATTTTATTGGTGAGACTTTTCTTATTTGTTCCAGAGATAATTATATGAATAGAATTTACTCGTCAATACCTAATTAACTTTGACAAGGCTTGCCAGAGTTTTATATGCGAACAGTTTTAAAATGCAGTGGTCATTTTGCATTTAAGACGTTGTCATTTCTTTATATACAAACTGAGAATTGAAGGGTGATAGGTGTTTTCACTTTCTCCTCTTGAGCTCTGGATACACTGGTAGCCATTTAAGTTAAACATGCTAGCATGACTTGTTCTGTCACAGAGAGCTGATTACACATTTTTATCATACTCTACATTGCAAATACTATCGAATGACAACATAACAAAGTTATAACTTTTACATAATTATATATTTATATGGTTTATTTATTACATGAGGTAATATATAAGAGTTTAATATCAATCAAATCTTCCTAAATAAAAATAGTTGTAAAAAAATGGGTTGTTTTGGATTTTGGTTTGTTTGTTTTTTTAATCAACACACTAATTAGAATTGTTGATTTCAACACCCAAGTTTGTTTAAATCAATTTAAAAAATTAATATGTATATATTTAAGTACATTATTTTTTTTCTTAATTAAAAATTTATTATAATCTTCCCAAACCTGGAACAGGGGAAGGGTTGCACACTCCAGCTGTCCATAATTGATCAAGTTTCTCAGGGGGGTTAATGTTTTTCTATTTAAGAATGAGTTTTTCTGTTCATGTGGACGATGATACAGAAGGTGACCTGAAATCCAGATTAGATAAACTGCCGCTGCTCCTGCTGCTGCTGCTGCTGCTGCTGCTGCTGCTGCTGCAAAGTTTGCTTTGCTATCCACAAGAACTAACAAGCTTGTGCTCTGCCTTTCTCTTAGGCCTGCACATTTGCAAAGGCATAATCCTAACTCTCAGCAGGTTGCAAGTGCCAGTCCTCCAGAACAGCTGGCCGGAGTCTGAAACCAACAGTCAAGGTCCTCTGCTATTTCAGAGGAGGACATGACTGCCTTGCCAAGACCCAAGAGGGGTCCAGGCTTGCCAACAGCCGCTCAAAGCTAAGAAGCGTGTGGCGGTTATCCCTTGTGCTTCCAAAAGCAGCCAGCCCTATTAACACTTTGACTTTGGGCTTCGGGTTTCCAGAACTACGAAAGAATGAATTTCTGTCATTTAAAGACACTTAGCTGGGCGTGGTGGCGCATGCCTGTAATCCCAGCACTTGGGAGGCAGAGGCAGGTGGATTTCTGAGTTCAAGGCCAGCCTGGTCTACAGAGTGAGTTCCAGGACAGCCAGGGCTACACAGAGAATCCCTGTCTCAAAAAAACCAAAAAAAAAAAAAAAAAAAGACACTTAATTTATATATATATATACACATACATACATATATCAAGTGAGTAGAAGTCAGAGGATAGCTTGTAGAAGCTGGTTCCCCAGCCCCACCCACAGGGATCCTAGGAGCAAACTCAGGTTGTCAGCCTTAGTGGCAGGTACTTTACCCACTGAGCCATCTTTGTTGACAAGCCCACAGGACTGAGTTAACACCATCTGAAATGTCAGTGGCTTCCTTTTAGTCTGGCCTACTTTGACTTTGGTTGAAAAGCAGGGGTGCTTTTCACATCAAATGCTTCTCACAGGAATAAAACAAATGTGGATTTGAGGCCCATGCCTTCCTTTGAGTGCATTCATAGATGTACTTCACATAGAGTGCTTTACGTAGAAACATTCACTCTTCACATGCAAAATGCGCAGGGCAGAGCTGAGACCCGCACCCAGCCAGTCCTGTGCATGCCTGGGCTAGAAGGTGCTGTGTATTTACGCTGTACTGGTTTCCGTTTTCTTTGTTTCTATTCTGTTTTCCAGGATTCAAAGTAGCCTCTGGAAGGGCCCCTAGCCTGGCATCTGTTGTTTTCCTCAGCCTATTAAAATGTAAATTCATACTTCTATGCAACGGTGACAGCGTTGGGTAAATGGTTAGATTTTCTCCTCTCAATTCTCCACTGGTTAAATATTAATATGCATTGTTTTTCAGAACTCAGCCTATTTATTTAAAATTTAGAGAAAATGTCACTCCCCTCATTCAGTCTCTCTGCTAACCTCCCTTCCACTCTCGGTGTGGTGTGCTTTATTTATAACGCAGAAATCAAACCAGGGCCATTGTGCATATGAAGCAAGCTCTCTACCTCTAAGCCGCACCCTGAGCCCTGGTGTGTTGTTTGCTTGGATGAAATACGAGCGCAGTTGCCAAACCAAGCTAGCACTGTCCTGTTGATTCATTTCACCTGCAGCAGGTGTGCCGGCCGTGGGAGACGCTTTCCCGTCAGGCTCGGTGTGCATGAAGGAACTGTGCAGAGCCGTTGTTGTGTTAGTATGTCACGGTGGCATGATAAAGCATGCAAACGTGGCAGCTTAATGCTACACGTCTTCTCCTCCAGTTTCTACAGGTCAGAAGGCCTGGATGCTCTGTCCAGAAACTGACTGGGTGTTGCCTGGGTTGTGTTCCTTCCTGGAAGGTGTGAGGGGAAAGCTCGCCCTTCCTGAATGTAGAACTCATTCCTTGTAGCCAACCGCCTGACAGCCATTTCTTGGCATTGGACCATGGCTCTTGAGGCTACTAACGGCACACCAAGTGCCTCTCACCCTGTGAATCTCTAGCCTCCCCTATGCTTTATTAGTATTTATTAATTTTTTTTATTTTTTTTTCTTATTGAAAAGGGCAGTAAAAACACTTTATGATAAAATTAAAGATTTGCATGGAAAATATTTCAGATAAACACATTAAAATTGACAATTTTCAGGGAAAATTAAAGAGTAAAGTGGTAGACATGTAAAACATTGCCAAATTAATTGAAATATGGAATAGAAACCTTTTATGATAAAATTGAAGATTTATGTAGAAAATATTTCTGACAGACTTGTAGAAAGATGTGGAAAAACATGTTAGAATTGAAGATTATGATGGTGAATTTTATATAGATATAATAATGGTAGGCATAAAAGTATTCCTAAGTTGATTGAAAGTGGAATTATAAACATTTTCTAGTAAACTTGAAGATTTACATGGAAAATATTTCTGATAAAATTGAAGAAATATGTAGAAAAACATGTTAAAATTAAAAATTATCATGGAAATTATGCAGCTCGGTGATAACCTCAAGGCCGCTTTGGTTAGGCCAGGATAATCTTACTTGAAATGAGCCGTTCAGCAGCTCTGCAAGTCCCTTCGTGCCGTGTAAGGTAACAATCATGGGCACGGACACAGCATTCCCTTTATTGTCAAAGTTCCAAAGAGGGCTCACGACCACCCTCCGTTCACAATTAGTAAGAGACAGACCGTGGCTGTGGACTCTGATTAGACTTCCCATCATACCCTGCTTCTTCGGCCCTGAAGCCCACCTAAACCCTGAGGATGCTGATGAGACACTGATGTAATGGACAGGACCCCAGGCTGTGGGCAACACTGCGTGGTGTTGTCTGTTAACAGAATGGATGCAACAGCCAAGCTCTGCTGTAGGGCTGATGATTAGATTACTTCATATTTGCTATACCTGTGTACCATACAGCCTGCCATATGCAGAAGTCCCTTTACAGAAACACTGAAAATTTGCTGCTAAATAAATATAAGGAGATCAACATAAAACATAAAATATGGCAACAGCTGAGAAGAGAGATTTTCCTTATTTTCCATGGGGATAGTTTATAACTTTAAATACATGAGCTCTTGGAATACTGCCTGCTTTTGAGATACCGAGGTGCAATGGAGCCCACCCTCCCTCAACCTTCTTCAAGCAGGACTGTTATTATGAACATGCTTTTTAGGCTCACTAACCAATTGGGTGTTTAATTGGATTCTCAAAAAATTAACAGACATTATGAATTTTTCATATTATTTCTTGGCAGATCGCAAAAGGACTTTTCTGGGTTTTTAGAGGGCCTTTTGTTTGGTTTAGAAAAGGGTGTTCTCTCCTTTGGGAAAGTTTTATTTACTGAAGCAGGCTCTTTAACTGGCAGTAAAGCAGCAACTTGACTAAGGAACAGCTAAGGCATTCCCCACGGCTGAAATCCCCAGTTGTGTCTGTGTCTGTGTCTGTGTCTGTGTCTGTGTCTGTGTCTGTGTGTCTGTCTGTGTGCCTGTGCCTGTGCCTGTTCCTGTGCCTGTGTCTATGTCTGTCCCTGTGCCTGTGCCTGTGCCTGTGCCTGTGCCTGTGTCTGTGCCTGTGTCTGTGCCTGTGCCTGTGTCTGTGTCTGTGTCTGTGTCTGTGTCTGTGCCTGTGCCTGTGCCTGTACCTGTGTCTGTGTCTGTGTGTCTGTGCCTGTGCCTGTGCCTGTGTCTATGTCTGTCCCTGTGCCTGTGCCTGTGCCTGTGTCTATGTCTGTGCCTGTGTCTGTCCTTGTGTCTGTGTCTGTGTCTGTGCCTGTGCCTGTGCCTGTGCCTGTGCCTGTGTCTGTGCCTGTGCCTGTGCCTGTGCCTGTGTCTGTGCCTGTGTCTGTGCCTGTGTCTGTCCTTGTGGCTATGGCTGTGGCTGTGGTTGTGGCTGTGGCTGTGGCTGTGGCTGTACCTGTGCCTGTGCCTGTGTCTGTGTCTGTGTGTCTGTGTGTCTGTGTGTCTGTGCCTGTGCCTGTGTGCCTGTGTCTGTGCCTGTGCGTGTGTCTGTGGCTATGCTTGTGACTGTGCCTATGCCTGTGCCTGTGCCTGTGGCTGTGCCTGTGCCTGTGCCTGTGCGTCTGTGTGTCTGTGTGTCTGTGCCTGTGCCTGTGTGCCTGTGTCTGTGCCTGTGCGTGTGTCTATGGCTGTGCCTGTGACTGTGCCTATGCCTGTGCCTGTGGCTGTGGCTGTGCCTGTGCCTGTGCCTGTGTCTGTGTGTCTGTGTGTCTGTGCCTGTGCCTGTGTGCCTGTGTGTGTGCCTGTGCATGTGTCTGTGACTGTGGCTGTGCCTGTGGCTGTGGCTGTGCCTGTGGCGGTGGCTGTGCCTGTGACTGTGACTGTGCCTGTGCCTGTGCCTGTGGCTGTGGTTGTGACTGTGACTGTGGCTGTGACTGTGACTGTGACTGTGGCTGTGACTGTGACTGTGGCTGTGGCTGTGCCTGTGCCTGTGCCTATGTCTGTGTCTGTGTGTCTGTGTGTCTGTGTGTCTGTGTGTCTGTGCCTGTGCCTGTGCCTGTGCCTGTGCCTGTGTGCCTGTGCCTGTGGTTGTGGCTGTGCCTGTACCTGTGCCTGTGCCTGTGCCTGTACCTGTGCCTGTGCCTGTGCCTGTGCCTGTGCCTGTGGCTGTGCGTGTGTCTGTGGCTGTGTCTGTGTCTGTGTCTGTGCCTGTGCCTGTGGCTGTGGCTGTGCCTGTGCCTGTGCCTATGGCTGTGTATCTGTGTCTGTGTGTCTGTGTCTGTGTGTCTGTGCCTGTGTCTGTGTCTGTGCGTCTGTGTGTCTGTGTGTCTGTGCCCGTGCCCGTGTCCGGGCCTGTGCCTGTGCCTGTGCCTGTGCCTGTGCCTGTGCCTGTGGTTGACCTATCAACAGACAGCTGGCTGATGGGCATGCTGGAGTAGCCAGAAAGCTTGTCCGCTTCCAAGAGGAGCTACCTCTAACATCTACAATGTGACTTCATGAATATTTATGATATTTAAGAATAATAAAAGGCTGTATTGGTGGAATGGCACTTACTGTTTACCAGATAATCGCAGAGAAGGCAAGAACTATTCACTCATACTGAAAAATGCAGATTCAAATCCATTGACAAACCTTAACACTGAGCAGCTGTATGAGAAAATGGACTCATCACAAAGTCAGAGATTTGTAAGGTCACGAAGCAAATCTTCCCGTGCACCATTCCAAGAGACACACTTGAAATGAAGTAACATACAGTTTGGGAAGAGGATGCTGTGAAACTAGAGACAGCAAAGCAAGTCAGAGGACAGTGGGGACAGTTCCACACCTGAGACACCAAGTACTGGGTAGAGATGTCAGGAAATGAATGAAGAGTCTATCTCATGAAGAAGGCAGCTGTGCTCTCAGGTGGAGACACTTCAGGGGCAATCATACCTCACCCTTCTTCTGAGGTTAAGTATAAACCTCAGAGCATGGGGGTTGGGGTTGTTTTGTTTTGCTGGGTTTTTTTTCAGTCTTTTGTTTCTACAAATATTTGGTGTTTACTTACTATATACCTAGCACTGTGTTATAAACTAAAAGCACACAATCATTTGTTCATTCAGTCATTCATTCATCTCACTTATTTGTGTATATGAGGAGATGAACCTGCACTTGCTCAGGTACATGAGTGGAGGTCAGAGGTCAACTTCAGGGGTCAGCCCGCTCCACCTTATCTTTTGAAACAGGGCTCCTCGCCCAGCCCTGAAGTCACCAGTTTGTCTAGGTTGTCTGACCACTGAGCTCCAGGAATCTGCCCATCTTTTTCTTCCCAGCACTGGGCTTACAGGTGCAAACTACCATGCTCAGCATTTATGTGGCTGTTGGGGACCGGAACCCGGGTCCTCACATTTATATGAGTTAACCCACTGTGTCACCTCCCTAACCCAAAGACATACATTAAAATAGACACACATGTCATCAGTGCTTTAGAAGTTTAAAGACTTATCAGGCAGTGCATGCCTTTAATCCCAGCACTTGGGAGGCAGAGGCAGGTGGATCTCTGTGAGTTCAAGGCCAGCCTGGTCTACAAAGTGAGACTCAGGGCAGCCAGGGCTGTTTCACATAGAAAGCCTATCTCGAAAACAAACAAACAAACAAAAAATGGAGATGTTATGAAGTATAATATGACTGTGTGTACAGAAAGAAATTGAGACACAACAGACATGCCAGGTGTTATGACTTCTCTCCATCTGCTTTATTTACGCTTCTCTCTGCAGTGCAGCAAACACCACAAAGCCATCACAAGGAATCTGTGTGCTGTTCTTTTCCTAAAATCATACTCGCCGTATTATTATATCTATGCAAACTCACATCCAGAAAGATATAAAATGCAGTTTATTTCAAGAAATTTTAAATTGTATTCTCATTCCTTATGACTCGGAATTAAAAAGGATCTCTTCAAAAATTTTGATGAGCAGCTCTAGAGTTTTTCACAAGAAAAGAAAAGGGAACCAGAGAACCTTAGTATTGTGAGAGATTTGCTTTCATCAGTCCTTGTTCTGAGGAACGCTGGCCAGTCAGGAGGGGAAGGGCGATTTATTTACAAGATTCCCCTGTAGGCCCTGTGGTTCTCTTCCAGGGCCCTGTCAGTAAAGAACTGGGAGCCCACTCTGCACAAGCCATGAGTAGCCATGTTCCTTGTAACCTCTACCCTGTGTGTAAAATACATACTCATGTGACAGTTACTGCCTTTCGCATGACCACTGTGTCGGTTCCTCCTGGAGAGCCTTGGCCAATACTTCCATGCCAGCTAATCTTAAATCAAGTAGATTCTATGAAACATTCAGGTATTCAGAAATGCATGACATGAAGTGACAGAAACACATTCAGAAATGTCATGATAATGACAAAGCTATTAGCTAATTCCTTAAATAAAAAAAAGAAACACGCAGTTCAAACAATAAAGCAGTTGCACACTTTTTATAAAGGACCATATCCAAAATATTTAAAGAACTCTTAAAATTAAACAATAAGAAAATAAAAAGCCTGCCTTAAACCTGAGCAAACTGGATCACATTTCACCAAAGAAGATAGACAGACATCAATCTCACCGACCAGATAGCTAGTGTCAAAAGACCTTACAACACCAATTCTTCAAATGTGGAATGAAAGTGAGTTGGAACCAGCGCTCCTGGGAACGCACAATGCTGTAAGCTGTTAGGAGAGTTCCTTCCAAAGCAAACATGATCCCAAGTGGTTCTGTAGCACTGCTTAGAGACACTTACCCCGTTTATTAGAAAATGTGCCCATTCAAACACAGGTGTGGCGGCTTTAACAACTTTATTCATAATCATCCAAGCTAGAAGTAATAGACCATTTAATGAGCGAGGTGATACACCCTTACCATGGAATACTATTCAGAACTAAAACTTAATGAGCTATAAACCACACCAAAAAAGTGGGAGGACCCCAAATCTATATGGACAGCTGAAAGAAACCAATCTTAAAAGGTGTCATATATATTATTGTGCCAAATACATCGTAGCATTTTAAAAAAATAAGGCAAATCCTGTAGTATTATTTAATTAATTTGACCATCCTGCCAGGCCTCTGCACCAAGTCCCAGCGTCCCGGCGGGTCTCACTCAGGACAGCTCTCACTGTCCCTGCTGAGCCAATCTTTCCCAGCTAGCTCTCACAGCATCCCAGCTGTTTCCTCTCGGCCATAGAGTCTGTAAATGGTGAGAATCCCACGCTTCTGCCCAGCACCCACTCTTTCCAAGTATCCGGTAAAGCATGACTCTTAAACTTCAATAGTTAACCAAATATATATGTATATAAAACTCCCAATTAAATAATGCCAATTTATAATGATCTTATCCCAATATCTCTAACCTCTCCAAAACACCAGAAGTACATCTGAAGCCATCTGGATGTCCACGTCTCCTCTCTCTCCTCTGCTCGCCCCGTCCCCTCAGTCTCTTTCTCTCCTCTCCTCGATTCCCTCAGCTCCTCCTCCCCTCCAATCACTGGCCTCTCATTGCCTCAGTATGAATGGATAGGAAATATCTTGCAACAAAATCCAGTAAAGATGGTTATCAGTGGTTACTCCTGATCAAGGGAAGGAAGGGTAGGATGACAGTGTCGGGCACGGTGGACACGAAGAGCAGCTGAAGGACGCTCTGCGGTTCACTGATAGAAAATACAGAACATTATGCCTTTGTCAAAATCCACAGTTTAGAAGGAATCAACCTTGGTGTATGCAAATTCCCCCCCAAAAAATTGTAGGTAGTTGGGACATGGCAGGTAGGAACTTGGTCTCTAATTAAAGGAGACAACTGTGGCACCAATGCACCAATACTAGAGGAGCATGAGAAAGTTCTGGGGTCACATGATGCTGGAAAGGAGTAATCTCTGCAATAATAAAAATAAAGGTAGCTGTACACAAATGTGGAACTCTAGCCAATCAATAAATTAGCCCTGCTGAAACTAACACACACACACACACACACAAACACACACACACAGAATGAATTTTTAAAAGATACCCATAATTCATGTATGTAGAGACGTAGTTTCTTTCCACTAGGAAAGGGCACATGAATTGCACATGAGCACTGAGACTGCTCACAGTGACAACCTTCCCAAACCAGAACTATAAGAAGAATGGAGGAGGGGAGAGTTGTAACCTTACAGAGGTTAAAAGTAACACCAACAGCCATAACTCTTGACCTGATTGGATGACAATGGCCCAGTAGCTCTGCCATTCTCCTAATGCTGGACCAGGCTGCTAGGAAGTAGAGGAAGGAGAGTGGAGGAGAGGCAGAGAAAGTTATCAGAGGGAGAAATGACAATTCAATGTCAGGTGGCATTCTGTAATATTTGGGGCCTGAAAGGAACACTAGGTATTCATAATGGAAACGCTGAGTGAAGTATGGATTTTAATAAAGATACGCATTGGTATTCAATCATTAATTACAGCAAAGATGTTGCACCGGTATTAGGCATTGACAGAAAGGAGGATGGGATGCTCTGAGGTACCTCCTGAGCTGGGCTGTAAATGGAAGATTGTTCTGAAAATTAAAATCTATTAAGGTTTAAAGTGGGCGATAAAAACTCTTTAGGTCCTCCATAGCTTCCTATTAATTAGAGAGTTATGTGGGAATCCAGCTTTAGTATTGACTGGCATTTCTCACCCTTCTTCCCTCTAAAACCCTCCCTGTATTCAAGAATACTTCCTAAAATAGAAACAGGAGAACAATAGTCACCCCAAAACCCCAAATGTGAGGTTCATTCCCTGCCCTTTACCTTAGGACACGTTGCTTCTGCCTGACAGCCCCTTCCCCCAGATCCTGCCTGGTAAGTAGGTCATCTTAGAGAAGTCAAGTTTAGTGTCCTCTGCTCAAACAAGACCCTCCCTATCGTGGCTATTCCTGGCTGTCAACTTGACTATATCTCGAATGAACTACAATCCAGAATTGGAAGGCTCACCTATGATCCTAATCTGGAGGCTGAGAGATACAAGTTTCTGACCTGGATTTTGGCATGGAGATCTTGAAACATAGTGGCTATGAATTCCAGAAGATTAAGACCACCAGGAGATCTCAGAGTTCAAGGTCACCTGGGATTAAAAGTGTGGTGGTACACGCCTTTAATCTGGGCCGCACCTTCTGCTGGAGACCTACATAAGGACATTGGAAGAAGGAAGACTCACTCACTCTTCCCTGCCTGCTTGCCTCGTGGTACTGAGCAACTGCTAGATCCTTGGACTTCCATCCACAGCTGCTGCTGACCATTGTTGGGGAGTTGCACTACAGACTATAAATCATCGACAAATTCCCTAACTGTACAGAGACTACCCACACGTTCTGTGACTCTAGAGAATCCTAACCAATACACTCCCCAACCCTCCTTAAAGGAAGGATAAAACACCCTTTCTCTGCAATTTGGTTCCTAGGGAGTATAATTGTCTGCCCTCCTTTTACCTTGTGTGTTTTGCAACCAGTGGCATAGGAGCATCTGGGAACCCTTTTGAACTGCTGAGTCTTACCTTGCTCCAAAACTCTAGCAGCGAAGAGCTATATTTTAAGACTTGCAGACATTGGTCACAGTCAGCTTAAAGTGCTTTGTGTATCTAAGTTCCTGTTCTTCTCAAGTCTATAGCACATGGTTTTCTGACTTCCCTTATTTTTTTTTAATTATCTACGTCCTTGCCAAGTTATGAACTCACTGAAGATGGGACTGTTTCTTTTCTTTTTCCTTTTTTCCTCTCTTATTTTCTTTATCTGCAGTGTAATCGGAGTATCTGGGACATTCGTGGGAACAGGACTGAATTAATGACCAGCTCAAACACACATTAAATGAGAGGCCATGCTGCAAAGGTTTACGACTTTTGTAGGTTAACATCTAGCACTATTTTTCCTTGCCAAAATTTGGGAAAAAGGGAGACAGAGCCGAGGGTCATTTACATTACATTTATTGCTGACGCTGCTGAACTGGTAAAGCATGGCTTTGCTGTAGAGCGAAAGCATCTTTATATTTTCCCAAGCATTAGGCAAGCAACATTCTTGCCAAAAGTTTCCCTGGGGTGGGAGAATCAGCTTTCATAGAACCTAAGGAAATTTCACTTGTGCAGTTGGTGTAGTCTGTGGGTACAGAAGCAGGACCTGCTGCCACACTCAACTGCATGTCCCCAAGCCAAGGTCATCTCATCCCCCTTTACCATGCCATTGTCACTTTGGATGGAAAACTCTAACAGGACAGTCTATGAAGCTGACATTAAATGGAGAGCAGAAAAGTGCCTGGCTTGGCCGGAGCTCCCTCCTTCAGATAGAACATGGAGCCGACTCTCATGGGAGACAAATTATATCAGAGTAGGAAACATGATATCTTTTAAAATTTGTGTTTTGTTGTTGTTGTTGTTGTTTGAGACAAGATCTCTCTGTATAACCTAAGGTGACTTTGAATTTTTCTTCTTAAATTTTCTAAGCAGTGAAATTACAAGGGCATACCACCCCACCAAGCTGAAGTCATGGTGTGATAGAGTCATCACATGAATACAAGCGCCCACAGTCATGCCGTTAGAAGCATCATTTACCCTTTGCTCATCCTGCCCTGTTCAACACAAAAGATTTCTCTCCTTCCTGAAAAAAGATCACTGGATAGTGTATCCTAATGTCCTATATATTCTAATAATGTAACATTAAAAAGAGCATTATAACCTTCTATGTAATTTCATCTCCTATGTAGTCTTCAATCGGGCAGAAAGTCATGTTCTACAAATGCCCTGCTTTGTAAAAAGTCATGGAATACATGATTCAAATCCCATGTGTAGATTATCTTAAGAAGGCAATATGATTTTACCCTCTAGCATATAGATATATGAATATGTAATATATCTATATTATGAGGTGAGATATTTCATTAGGATATGCTCCCAAAGAAAAGAAACTGGGGAAAACCCTTGAGGACATGGACACAGGGGAAAGTTCCTGAACAGAACACCAATAGCTTATGCTCTAAGATCAAGAATTGACAAATGGGACCTCATAAAATTACAAAGTTTCTGTAAGGCAAAGGACACTGTCAAGTGGACAAAACAGCAACCAATAAATTGGGAGAGGATATTCACCAGCCCTACATCTGACAGAAGGCTAATATCCAATATATACAAAGAACTCAAGAAGTTAGACTCCAGAGAGCCAAATAACCCTATTAAAAATGGGGTACAGAGCTAAACAAAGAATTTTCATCTGAATAACTTCGAATGGCTGAGAAGCACCTTGAAAAATGTTCACCATCATTAGTCATTAGGGAAATGCAAATCAAAACAACCCTGAGATTTCACCTTACACCAGTCAGAATGGCTAAGATTAAAAACTCGGGAGATACAGGTGTTGGCGAGGATGTGGAGAAAGAGGAACACTCCTCCACTGCTGGTGGGACTGCAAGTTGGTACAACCACTCTGGAAATCAGTCTGGCTGTTCCTCAGAAAGCAGGGCATGACACTTCCAGAGGACCCTGCAATACCACTCCTGGGCATATACCCAGAGGATTCCCTGGCCTGCAATAAGGACACATGCTCCACTATGTTCATAGCAGCCCTATTTATAATGGCCAGAAGCTGGAAAGAACCCAGGTGTCCCTCAAGGGAGGAATGGATACCCAAAAAGTGGTATATATACATAATGGAGTACTATTCAGCAATTAAAAACAATGAATTCATGAAATTCTTAGGCAAATGGTTGGATCTGGAAAATATCATCCTAAGTGAGATAACCCAATCACAAAAGAACACACATGGAATGCAGTCACTGATAAGTGGATATTAGCTCAGAAGCTCTGAGTACCCAAGACACAATTCACATATCAAATCATTCCCAAGAAGAAGGAAGGAGAGGGCCCTGGTCCTGGAAAGACTTGATGCAGCAATGTAGGGGATTACCAGGACAGAGAAATAGGGGGTTGATCGGAGAAAGGGCAGAGGGAAGAGGGCTTATGGGACTTTGGGGGAGGGGGAAACTGGGAAAGGGAAGATCATTTGGAATGTAAACAAAGAATATAAAAAATTAAAAATTAAAAAAAGGATATGCTACCAAGTGATTTTCAGTAATTCTTCAAATTATATAATATAAATATTATATATTGATATATGTATGAATATATACATATCAATAAAGTTTATCAATAAGCATGACTTTAGATGTTCTGCTTGCTGATGAGATCATCTAAATGCCTGGCATCCTGGGGTAGGTGGGTGGGCTTACCCACATACCAGAAACCCATCCAGATGCTCAAGAAAGCAGGCAGAGCAGTTTACCTCTGGAAAAGGACCCATGTTAGCAATGTATCATGTGAGATACTTGTCATGCATGGCCATATACCTCTAGCCACGGCCTGTGGCAGGCATTACTAATTGATCATAGCAGAGTCTGCCTTGACTTAGATGTAGCCTATCTCAGCCAGAAATCAGGGTTACCTCAACTAATTGGTCCAAAACTAGTTGATATCCCACAGACGTATGTAAACTAGAACCTCCCCATCTCACCCCTTCCCCCTACTCCGCCCAATAATAGGTATATGGTTGTTTGTATGTGTTGGGTGTGGCTCCTTCGGAATGAAGGCTTGCACTCTGCAAAGGCAAGTTCTCAGCCTCTAGGCAAATGTACATTTCTATCACAGGAATGAAAGACTGTGGGAGAGAATGTGCCAAACCCTAACCCACAGACTAGGAGAGAAAAGCAGGTGTGATCTAAAAGAATAGTAAGTTCAGGTTTGAACTGGGCAAGCCTGGGCTGACCTGGACACATTTACCTCCCACTCTAGGAAGGAGTTTGCGGTGGCTCAGAAAGGGTCTGGTGGGGCAGCCAGAACCAGTGACTGCAGAGTGACTTCGCAGGGGACATTCACAAACCTGTGATCAGAAGTCGCATCTCAGAGTCCAGAGACACCAGGGTAATGTTTACAGGCCAAGGCTGAAAGCCTGGAGCCTAAGCAGCCTGCCTGCTCCCTTGCTGACGCAAGTTCTGGAGAGCCACTGAACCATTTTAAACAACTGCAGCTGCAGCCGTGAGAAAGGCAGGACCTTCTGCTCTTTGAAACAGATAAACTGGCCACAAAACAAAACGACAGACAAAGAAGTCAGCTTATCTAGACTGGAATTTATGTTAAAGAGACAAACTTGGACAGCTATATATCTGACATGATTTATATTTATGGACATTTATAGGAGCATCAATATTTATAAAAGTACATGATATATTTTATATACAGCATAGAACATTATATCTGAAACCGTATCTGAAACATTTCACTATATTTGCTGTGTTATTAATATACTTGTGAAAACAAAAGCAGATAAAATGCATCTGGGAAACCTATACTATGTATCTAAAAGCATGTCCTGGTTTAGACAGCACAGTGATCTCACATATTCATCAGACAGCTAAGGACTTTGGATGGTTCCTGCACATATTCAGCCAGATCTTGCCTGATCAGATGATGTATTCCAGGAGATAATATGCTTGCTGCACAGTGCCCAGAGTAGATTGCTTTACAAATGGCTTAAGTAGCGCATCTACTTACATCCAGAAGCAAAGGGTTTGGTCTCACGGGCAAGCCCTGTAGGCCCCTAACATCGTTTTGGTTCAACTATTTAAGCTGCAATTGAATAAATTTGCCCAACTGGTTATTTGATTCCTGTTTGGTTCTTTCCCCCGCCCCCAGCACCTTACAAGCCACTGAATGCCAGTGCGTCGCTAACAATACAAAACTATCGCTATGAGGAAAATATAATTTTTGAAGTTATTGTTTTTGAAGGAGAAATGCTGTTTCTGTGGTAAGGACAGGATCGATGTGCAGCTCTGGGTCTGGTACCCAGATGGAGAGCCTGTGGGATCACTCCCTGGAGAATAGAGGCCTGGAATGCCCTTGAACTATGCTTTCTTGTATAATTAATTGCACTCAAGGCCTATGGCTTGATGCTCAGTACAGCTTTAATTACAAGAATGAGAGGAAAAACAATGGAGGCTTCTTCTTACAGCAGAATTGACAGAGACCCACAAGTGAACACTGTGTAGATAGTAAGAGACTTTGGCGCACTCAGTCAGAAGCCGATATCTTGATCCCTCCCCTTCCTTCAGCACTCAGGGATCCCGTGGACGAGGATGTGGGTGGGGCTGGAAGCAGTGGATGAGTCCAGACACTGCAGGGCTGAGGAGCATAAGAAATCAGAGTCTGTGACAGAACACACAAGACCTGCACAGGTACGAACCACACAAAATCCCAGAACTCAGAGGGGAAGGTGGACACAACGTCCCACTCTTAGCCAGGAAGCTATTTGTAATTGATACTTGCTGGGAAAGGGACCATCAGCTGTCTCCAAGTGTTACCTGGTGTATCAACCATACCCCAGAACATGCTCCATGTTCTAGAGGAGTTCAGCCAACATGAAAGAGAATCCCTTGTCTGTTTGGGTTTTTTTATAGGGCGGGAGGGATTGCTTGGGGTTTTTTTGTTTGTTTTTATTTTTTTTAAGGTATTTCTCTTTTTATTTTTGCCCTTCCTCAATCTTTCTCTTCTCAGACCGTGATTTTTTGTCTGTTTTAGATTTATTTATTTATTTTGTGCATGTGAGTACACTGTTGCTCTCTTCAGATGGAATCAGATCCCATTACAGATGTTGTGAGCCACCAGGTGTTTGCTGGGAGTTGAACTCAGGAACTCTGGAATCACAGTCAGTGCTCTTACCCTCCAAGCCCTCTTTCCAGCCCCTTTGTTCTTATTTTTTATTGTTGTTTGTGTTTTAGAGACGGAAAGAGAGAGCATAGAGTTGTGTGGGTAGGGAGAAGGTGGGTAGGGAGAGTTAGGAGAGGAAAAAGCCATGATCATAATGTACAGTACAAAAACTTAAATAACAAAAGAAAACACCGAGAGATATGTGGGGGAGGGGATAAACAGGCAGGCAGGGAAAATAGAGAAAGACAAGCTGACTTCTGAAGGACTCTGGGAAGTAGAAATGTGCAGATAAATTATATTTGATCCAGGAGGCAGAAACTGTGTGATGGCTAAAACCTGCTTTCTAAACATAGCAACACTACGAGGAAATCCTCCTAACACAATGGTGAGTTTTTAAAGGTAGAATTTGAAGCAGTACATGTTTGATGATTGCAATTGCACACCCTGATTTAGTATAGGGACATACTATATATAGTATATAGGATTTAGTATAGTGATATAATATATATATATATATATATATATATATATATATATAGAGAGAGAGAGAGAGAGAGAGAGTATATAGGATTTAGCATAGTGATATACTATATATATAGTATATAGGATTTAGTATAGTGATATACTATATATATATTGTATATAGGATTTAGTATAGTGATATACTATATATATTGTATATAGGATTTAGTATAGTGATATACTATATATATTGTATATAGGATTTAGCATAGTGATATACTATATATATAGTATATAGGATTTAGTATAGTGATATACTATATATATTGTATATAGGACTTAGTAGCTACAGAAAGGAAGCTGAGGAGCAGTGACGCCTCAGTTAACAGTATGTGTGAATTATTTTTTATTTCCTTCTACTTGCTATTCTCCAAATAAACATACATTACTTTAATAGTGAAATAAATTATATATTTTACTTTAATAGTGAAATAAATTATATATATATATATATTATTGAAATAAATAATATATATATTATATATATAATCTCATTAATTTTCTGTGTGTTTAAAACACATGTAAAACATCCTGCCAGTGTTTAAAAATGCAACATTTCTTTGATCAGTAGATGATGATTTAAGCTATCAATGCATAATTCAAATGTATGCCTTAATGCAGACTATGTAGTTTAATTAAGAACCATTTGCCATATGATATATTTTTAAATAGAATTCACAAAATCTCCTGGATTGGTACGCTGCGCCTTTCTACAGACTTCTAGTGTATCTGACCATGACTCAGAATCTAGCAGGTTAAGTTTGCAATGATAGCAACCGCACCGAAGGTGAAAATATGAATGTCTGTAAATCTTACCATATTTACTGGTGATTTTGTTATTCCCATTAACGTATTATCAGCTGTATCATGAATGATGAACAGAAAGGGAAGCATGGTACTTCTAACACGTTCTAGGTGTTGTTGACTTGTGAGAAATGCTTGCTCGTTCTTGTCATGACTTCTCTTTCTTTCCCTCTGTCTCCTTGTCTCTCTCTGTCTCTCTGTCTCTATCTCTCTCTGTCTCTATCTCTTTCTGTTTCTCTGTCTCTGTCACTCTCTGTCTGTCTCTCTGTCTCTATCTCTATCTCTTTCTGTTTCTCTGTCTCTGTCTCTCTCTGTCTCTCTGTCTCTCTGTCTCTCTGTCTCTCTCTCATACACACACACACACACACACACACACAGGTTGAGACACCCCAGAATTGCCAGGCTCAGGGACTGCTGTGTCTGAATGGGAAGGAGGGTCAGCCAGTGCTCAGAGGAAGATTTCAGGCCCCCAGCATAGACCTACTTCTCCTTCCTCCTTCTTTCAGTTGTCCTGCTCCCCGTGGTTACGCCATCCCCTCTCCTCCTTTCAGGGATGTCCACAGAGCCAGCCAGGAATGCAGAGCTTGTGATAGTTTCTGTCCCAGCACTAGGAGCTGAGACCACGGTCTTTCTCTGAAGCTTTCTTTCCCTAGTTCCAAAGATGTCTAGTAGAACCCCTTTGTTAAAACTAATGATAATAAATAAATAAAATGTGGTATATTTACACAGTGGAACACTACTCAGCAATTAAAAACAATGAATTCATGAAATTCTTAGGCAAATGGTTGGATCTGGAAAATATCATCCTAAGTGAGGTAACCCAATCACAAAACACACTTGTTATGCAGACACTGATAGGTGGATATTAGCCCAGAAGCTCTGAATACCCAAAACACATTTCACATATCAAATCATTCCCAAGAAGAAGGAAGGAGAGGGCCCTGGTCCTGGAAAGGCTTGATGCAGCAATGTAGGGGAGTACCAGGACAGAGAAGTGGGAGGGGGTGATTGGAGAACGGGCATAGGGAAGAGGACTTATGGGACTTATGGGGAGGGGGAAACCAGGAAAGGGAAAATCATTTGGAATGTAAACAAAGAATATAGAAAAAATATATATATACAGTGTACTTAGAATGTGTAGTTCACAACAAGCCTTAAGAAACAGTGACTTGTTATTTTAAAATAAATAAATAAATAAATAAATAAATAAATAAGGCTGTAGTGTAGCATGGTGAAGCAGACAGTAACCGAGCACTTGGGAGTCAGCGGCAGGAGAGTGAATCAAGGCAAGTGGTGAGTATCAGTCTAGCTGGCACCATCCTTCATGACTCTGTCTTAAAACCCAACCAAATTAAAGCATCCCCAGGAGAAATGAAGCCTCTCCAGTGTCCTCAGGTGCTGTGAGGTTATGGGCCTCTTTGGTACTGGACATCAGTCACTTATCCTGACCACCACAGGGAAAAGAACTCAGCAGTGACTCACCATCACTGTATAAGCATCAGGCCAATGGCAGGATACATGTAATTAAAGGTTCTAGTTCATTAAAGTGATCCTAGAACCCACTCTGGAGCCACTGTGGAGGACTTGAGTTCTTCATCCCAGCTACCTTCCTCCTGCCCACCTTCCTGCCTGATATCTCTCACCAAAGTATCTCCCTACCCATCCAGCCTTTCCCATGACTTTCAACATTTTTGTGCATGTCACCAATTTATCATTCTTATAACACAGTCCAACAGACTCCTAAAACCACGATGCAGACCTTCCTATACTCACCTCCAGACCAGCAGTTTCAGAACTATGTGGCACATGTCAGAGATCCGATGATACATGTTTCAAAGCCAAACTACTAAATTAGAAACCATGGGGTCTACTGAGCCAATGGGTGACTGTGATTTAGCTCAAAGACAGAATTCTGCTGCAGGGTATTAGCACCCACCATCATCCATCCAACTATGTCTGTCTTTAATACAGCTCTTTTCTGGCAGTTGGAAATGCTAGGCAGAAGGCTTGCACACATGCAACACTGGCTTTTATCACAGTGTAATGTGCTTTGTAGGCTGGAGAGTCTTTTTTCCATTAATTTACTTACTTATCCATTCCTCTCTTCCCGGTCTCCCCTCCCATAGCTTCTCCCTCATTTCCTCCTCCATTTCTCTTCAGGGAAGGAGGAGCCACTCCCCTGGGTATCCCCCTACCCTGGCACATCTAGTCTCTGCAGGACTAGGAGCATCCTCCCCACTGAGGCCAGAGTCTTATTGGTTATTCTGTTATATGCCTTGTGAATAAAGATGTGTGTGTGGCTCAACAGAAACAATGCCCAGCAAACTCATCATTTTATTCGTTAAATTGTTTTAAATTAATGATTTGTTTGCTTTGCATCCCAATCACAGCTTCCCCTCCCTCCTCTCCTCCCAGCCCTCCTCTTCCCCTCTCCAACCTACCCCCATCTTCAGATAAGGGAAGGCATACCATGTATATCCACCTGCCTTGTCATATCAAGTTGCAGTAAGAGTAGGTGCACCTTCTTTATTGTTTTTATTTTTTTTATTTTCTATATTCTTTTTTTCCATTCCAAATGATTTCCCCTTTCCCAGTTTCCCCCTCCCCATAAATCCCATAAGCCCTCTTCCCTCTGCCCATTCCCCAATCACCCCCTCCCACTTCTCTGTCCTGGTAATCCCCTACATTGCTGCAACAAGCCTTTCCATGACCAGGGCCCTCTCCTTCCATCTTCTTGGAAATCATTTGATATGCTAATTGTGTTTTGGGTATTCAGAGCTTCTGGGCTAATATCCACTTATCAGTGATTGCATTCCATGTATGTTCTTTTGTGATTGGGTTACTTCACTTAGGATGATATTTTCCAATTTCAACCATTTGCCTAAGAATTTCATGAATTCATTGTTTTTAATTGCTGAATAGTATTCCATTGTGTAAATATACCACATTTTCTGTATCCATTCCTCCATTGAGGGACATCTGAGTTCTTTCCAGCTTCTGACTATTATAAATAAGGCTTCTATGAACATAGTGGGTATGATAGTATACTTAAGCGACCAAAAAACCTCCACTAGAGAACTCCTACAGCTGATAACAACTTCAGCAAAGTGGCAGGTTATAAAATCAACTCAAGCAAATCAGTTGCCTTCCTATACTCAAAGGATAAGCGGGCTGAGGAAAAAAATTAGGGAAATGACACCCTTCACAATAGCCACAAACAATATAAAGTATCTTGGTGTGACTCTAACCAAACAAGTGAAAGATCTGTATGACAAGAACTTCAGGTCTCTGAAGAAGGAAATTGAAGAAGACCTCAGAAGATGGAAAAATCTTCCATGCTCGTGGATGTGTGCCTTCTACTGAGGCACACAGCAGTTAGGGGAAAGGGATCTGAAGGTGGGCAGCAGAGTCGGGTACAAGCCCTGCTCCTCCGTGTTAGAAGTCCCATGTGAGGACTGAGGTGCACAGCTGTTACATATGTGCTGAGGGCCTGGGTCGTCCCATCCTGCTCACTGGTCAGCAGTTTATGCTCAGTGGGCCCCTGTGGGCCCAGGTTAAGTTGGTTTTGTAGATTTTCTTGTGTCCTCGACCCCTCTGGATCCTTTAATCCTTCCATCCCTTCTTTCACAGGATTCCCCAAGCTCTGCCTAACGTCTGCCTGTGGGTCTCTGCATCAGTATCCCCCAGCACACTTATCTTTTAAGGAGATGAATGTTCGCTTCTCAGTAGCTCACAGACCTTCAGATGGAGTAATCATCTTACATACCATAGTGATGAGCTAGGAGTCAGCACTGAGTCTATGAGCATTCATTGGTAAATGTGTTAAATAGATGTGTTAAAATATCTTATGCTCAATTCAGCACTATTTTCCTAAACTGTATGATACAATCAGTTAGCAACCCAGCATCAATATTATTATAAATAAGCTGAAAGGATGGCTTTACATTTGTGGAAAATAAAATGAAATTAGAGTCAGCTCAACTAACAACAGGTTTGTTACTCTATTATTACAAAGCATTTTTAGATACAATAATCTCATTCAAAACATTTATTGGCCGTACCACACGACATGACTGAAGGGGCACCTTGCTTTGTTTGGTTTACTCAGAAGTGTTTGGGAGAATCAAGTGTTGTGAAATAAATTGCAGTGTAATAGCTTTTTAATGTTTTATTAGCATATCGATTAAATGCAATAATGTATTCATTATGATATTTTTTGTGCGCACCTGTAATCTATTTCAATCACATCCACATATCTCCATTATCCCCCCTTGTGCCTCCCTACTCCTGATGAGCCCATCACCTCCCAACTGGTCCCATTTCTACTTCCAGGGATTTATTCTGTATTTTTGTTTTGTTTGTGTCCCAGTGAGACCCATTAGGGTGTTTACAGGAGTGCAGCTGAGAGTTGTCTGTAGAGCATGCACATCTTATCAGCAGTTACCCTATTGAAGAAAGCAATCAGTCCCTCCTCCATCAACCATTTCCTGCATACCAACCCTCAGGAGGGGTGGGGCCCATGAACTCTGTCCCCATCCATGACAGTGGGTTGAAGAACATAATCTGAGGCAGATCTTATGCAGACAACCTCAGTTGCTGTGACTTCAAAAATACAAGGGTCGGAGAGACAGCTCAACTATGCTGCTCTTGCAGGAGACTCAGGTCAGGTTCCTAACACTCCAGTTTCAGAGACTCTGACACCTTCTTCTAGCTCCAGGCACTCTTGGTATGCATGTAGTGCATGCATACACACACACAGACACACACACACACACACACACATGCATACACACACACTCACACAATGCAACCATTTGTACATACACATATAATAAATTTAAACAAATCTTTGAATGCTTTTTAAATATGAAAAGTACAAAAACTATGATTTTCCAAGAGTTTGGCTACAAACATTTTCTGTCATATAATGTAAAGAGCTATGTTTGCATCCACTCTCAAATACCTGTCAGTCCCTGGATATAAACAATACAGTGGCTCTAAACTGATTTTGTTTCATCAGATACTTTCAGTATAGTCTTATTAAAATTAAAGACCCAATTTAGCTCATGATTTCTAATTAGCCAAATGAGTCACCACTGTCAAATGCACAAAGATAGGCTTAATTTCTGCCAGGAAGAAAAGAAAAGAAAAAAAGGGGGGTTGGCTTCAGTTTTAATTAAAAGGTGTTGATATGCATCTCTTGACCAGCCTTCATGTTGCTGAATTCAAAGATGGAGGCGCTCCTTGAGCTGTTCACTGTGTTAAGGGGAGATTGCTAAGTCAGTCACAACTTTGCCCTTGTTGCCCTGATGCTCACTCATTCCACCAAAGCAAAGCATCCTGTGCTGACAATGCAGGATGGACGGGAAGCCATTATCAACATCAGAACAAGACAAACCAGCCTCCTCTGTAGACCTACTACATCATAAACTTGAACTGAGATCAAAAGAAACCAATATCACATCTCCAATCCCATTCTTATTCTCTGCAACCAAGGGGGAAGCCCAGCCTTGTGAAGACTGTGCATTATAGACACTAGGTAGTGACTCCTTGGGGGACCTATGTCTCTATCTCCTAGTCTTTAGAGCTGCCTCTACATGCCACACGCTTTGCAGATGGAATCAAGTTGATCATCTCAGGTGATGAGAGAGCATCAAGCATTTTCAGGTAACCACAGCATCCTCACAGAGACACACAGGCATTGCAAGAAAAGTTCAAGGAAATAGACGCAGAGTTTAAATGAAAGAGCCAGGAAGGGAGCTTGCTTGAGTCTCAGGAGCGGGTGAAGCCCCACGGGCACCTTTGTACCAAGCCTATGGTCTCTGAAGCCCTACTTCCTGGGGTGCCCTGTTTGTGGCCCATTATTAAAGCCACTACAGGAAGTCAACACATACTTTTGAAGAAGGCTGGCTGCCCTGAACCTCTTAAAAGATGGCAGAAGATTGAGAAGTCTGACCTTACTTCGTGTTGTAGGGAAGGTGACTGGTGTCTGGTGGCAACAAAGCACCAAAGTTAAAGTCTGCTCCAAATCTAGCTATGCAAAGCTGTTGGTCAGGTCAGGGCAACTGATCGCAGGATGTGTGATCACACTCTAAACCCTGAGTAGATTGTGCTGCTTACTGGAAAAACCTGTTTCTAGTTTTGGTGTGGCTCAGCCTTAGCACACACCTTTAATGCCTCTGGCTGGAATACAGACACAACCTTAGTACACACCTTTAGTCCCAAACAGCAAAGGTAAAGTTAGTTTGTAGAAGGAAGCAGTCATGTTGGGAAGTGACTTCTAATTGAGGGGCAGACTAAAGAACAAACCAGAGAAAGATTGGACAGAATGAGTCAGAGATAGGATGCGCCCAACTCTCATGAGAATAAAGAGGAAAGAGAGACAACATAAGAGGGAGCAGCCCAGACAGAAAGGAGAGAGAAGAAGTTTTACTGGGACAACTGTATAGAGACAGGGTGCAGAGAGAGAACAAGCTAGACACAGGTGAAGACAGATGGAGAAAGAGAGTGAGGAGCCAGAAGATTAGAACATACTGCCAAAGTTAGTATGAGGCCAAGGAGAGCAATTTAGGAGAGGCTGGGAGAGTGAAGCCAGACTGAATCAGTCAGCTCAGTGAGGAGTTGGAGCCAGAACAGCTGAGTTGAATCAGCCAGCCAAAGTTCAGAAGGAAAAAGAAAGGGTGAACTTGTTCTGCAGTAAATCTCAAAGGCTGAAAACATTCCAGGCCTAGATAAGATTGTATGGAAGCTAGAAGCTTCCAGGACTAGGCCTAAGTGAGCAGACTAAGACAGGAGGCTTGGGAGACAACAATCACTCCAGGCAAATAAAAGCAGGTGAGACACTTCAATACTTTTAGGTCAGCCAGGGAGGAAGGTATGTGTTGATGTGTCTGAGGTCTTAGTACATGAATCTACGAATGGGAGGTTAATTCAGATTTCAACCATCTTGAAGGTTCTTGGCTTTAGTGATACAGGTGATGCTTAGGAATGATCAGGGAATGGGATGTTTCCAGCAAACAGATGCAGAGATGAGACATCGCTCCCCCAGGCCCCTTTCACCTCAGACCAGGACAACTCATGCTCCACCATGCTACAGAGCCTACACAGTTCTATTCTCAGGAAGGCCAGAATTCTGTTCTCAGCTCCACGGAGAAGGTAGCAGCCTTGGATCTGTTTCCAGGTTAGACAGGAGGCTTGTTGAGTGACGAAGGATACCTACATTTCAGGCGCCTGCCTGCCAGAGCTCACATGAAATGTACCAGCAGGCAAAGAGTATCAGTCAACCACCCAGAGAACTAGATACAGTGCCCTCTCAGCATCCTTCGGCGATGTTTATGGAATTTACATGGGTACTAAAGTACAAGGACTCTATAGTCCTTTACATAACATAATACATAATGCATAGAATAAATTGTAGAACTTGCACATAATCTGCACACATCCTTTCGTATGCTAGCTTGTCTCCAGATAACTCAGAATGCCATGATATGCAAACAGTTATTACAACGTGCTGTCTAGGAGACAGTGAAAATGAAGCCCACACTTACATGGCAGCGCAGGTCACAGACATCGACGTGGCCTAAGGCGGCTGCACGCACCACACATATTAACATGGCCTCTCAGCAGTAGCTCTGGCCTTGTGTCATGCTCAATACTGCTGCAGACTATGCTTCCTTGTCATTTAGATTCAGCAGGAGCATGGAGTTCTGCATGGTATCTGGTGACAGCACAGACCACAGGCATCCACCTGACCTCTGGCATAAGCACACACCACCTACCTCAGCATGGTCTCTGATGGCATTATGGGCCACAGACATCAACATGGTGTCAGGCAGCAGCACAGACCACGGGCATCTGCATGGCCGTCCATGGAACTCCTGAGCCACCGTGGAGATTAATAAGCTCCCAGCTGTAGCAAAGCCATGTACCCAAACATGTCCCAAAGCCATGTACCCAAACATGCCCCAAAGCCATGTACCCAAACATGTCCCAAAGCCATGTACCCAAACATGCCCCAAAGCCATGTACCCAAACATGTCCCAAAGCCATGTACCCAAACATGTCCCAAAGCCATGTACCCAAACATGTCCCAAAGCCATGTACCCAAACATGTCCCAAAGCCATGTACCCAAACATGACCCTGGTAGCAGCACAGACCAGGAGCATCAGTATGGACATGCACAGAAGCATGGTCTCTCCACAGTCCAGGCCAAGCACACGAACATGGCCTCTCAGGGGTAGCTCAGGCTCCACTTTTCTTAATCAGTAGGTCGTTAAAAGTGGGGTTGCAGGCTCTTTCAAAGTCTGACAAAGTTAGGGATTTCCAGTCACAGATTTCAGGGCTACCCTTGGGTGAAAACTTTAAAAAGGCTTGTTGACAGAAAATCATGTGCTTCTGAGTACCTATGGTTTATTCTGCACCAAGTCAGAATACCGAGGAGACACACTCTTGGGTACCTCATTTGACTAATGTGTGAAAAGGTTCACCCCAAATGCATTAAGGGTTTTACTGTTCACCCCAGAATTAAACACTGAACACAACTGAGCCAAATTCTGCTGATTTTGTAGCTAACGTCCTACAGGTTACACCTCAGTACCTCATCTTCATGGAACAATGAGCAGCGGTCTGTCAGGCCCTCATATTAAAAAGGCCTTCAGCCAGCTGTTTACATTGTAGGGACAGCAGCAGTGGCAGCCCTGTAGCATGGAGATGCCTATGGCCCGCTCCCCTCTGTGCTGAAATCTCATCTAGCCTTATCTTTTCCACTCCAGTGTTCCCAGTTAATCTTGGTAAGACTTATTTACCAAGGAAGGTGAAATAACTAAGGATATATGGGACTCATGACAGAAAGGATGAGCTTATGTGTAAGGAGAGATCTAGTTGGATAAGCCTGATTTGTGATGCTAATAATGTAACTCCATAGAATAGGTGAACTATGAAAGAGAAAGATTTATTCTGGTTCATGTTACAGAAGTGCAGTGTCAAGGCCCTGCGTCTGGTGATGGTCTCTCTACTGGTCCCATCCTGAGGCAGAGAGTCATCACTCACCAAGAGCCATGGTCTCTGGTCCTCTTCTTGTAAAGCGCTAGGAATCAAGATGAGGTTCCACCCCATGGCTTTGTCTGGTCCCAGTCTCAGGCTGAAGTTCCCACCTCCAAACGCTTTACAGATTTCATCCATGTTCTTTAAGTGTCCCTTAACAGAGGTTACAACTCAAGTCATGGAGATGTGAAAGACCTACAGAAACGATCTCAGATCACAGCCATCCAGGCAATCCCTTCCTCTCTGCTTCCCTCACTTCTCCCTGTCCCCATGCCCCTCCCCCACTCAATGATTTTCACGAGAAGGGATTTCACAAATTTCTCCATCAAAAGCAAAAAGTCCAGACCAGCACACCATTTTGTCAGCATAGTAATAAATGATGCCCTTCCATCTATGTGGTGAAAATGAGGACTTGTCAGAAAAGCCAGACAGAGGGTTGTGGATTGATTAAAATTTTGGCTTCATGTTGTGTTGAGAGCTTTTGGTGCCGCTTCTGGGAATTTGGCATTTCTCACTGGGCTTGGACAAGGAAGTAGGCTCAGATAAGAATATTGAGTTACTCTGCTGAATTACCCACTTTATGTGATCTCCTTGCTTACTAATTACGTTGTGTGAGCCTTTTGCCTACTTTCTTGTGTGAGCTTCTTGCTATTTTGTTTGATCACTTTGTCTTTGATCTAAGAACTGACCATGTTTTTTGGATGTACCTAGAATGATATAAAAGCAGACTGGGAAAGAATAAAGCTGCTTCATCCTCAGTACTACCTGGAGTCATATTATAATTTTTTCTAATTGTTTTTCTTCATTTTCAGTCCTCACCCTCTTGCTTGAGACTCTGTTGACTGACTGAGCTGGCTTGGTCAGTGTAGCTAATTTGTATTTTGTATTTAACTAAAATAGGATTATAATATTTCTCCCTCTCAACACTCCTCCACTGCTGGTGGGGTTGCAAATTGGTACAACCACTCTGGAAATCAGTCTGGCGGTTCCTCCGAAAACTGGGCACCTCACTTCCAGAAGATCCTGCTATACCACTCCTGGGCATATACCCAGAGGATTCCCCACCATGTAATAAGGATACATGCTCTACTATGTTCATAGCAGCCCTATTTATAATTGCCAGATGCTGGAAAGAACCCAGGTATCCCTCAACAGAAGAGTGGATACAAAAAATGTTGTATATCTACACAATGGAGTACTATTCAGCCATTAGAAACAATGAATTCATGAAATTCTTAGGCAAATGGATGGAGCTAGAGAACATCATACTAAGTGAGGTAACCCAGACTCAAAAGGTGAATCATGGTATGCACTCACTAATAAGTGGTTATTAACCTAGAAAACTGGAATACCCAAAACATAATCCACACATCAAATGAGATACAAGAAGAAAGCAGGAGTGGTCCCTGGTTCTGGAAAGACTCAGTGAAACAGTATTTGGCAAAACCAGAACGGGGAACTGGGAAGGGGTGGGAGGGAGGACAGGGGAAGAGAAGGGGGCTTACGGGACTTTCGGGGAGTGGGGGGGGGGCTAGAAAAGGGGAAATCATTTGAAATGTAAATAAATTATATCAAATAAAAAAAAAAGACAAAAAAAAAACAAAAAAAAAAATATTTCTCCCTCTCATCCCTCACATTCCTCCTACCCATGCCCCTCAAAATTAAGGTCTTATTTTTCTTTACCAATTGTAGCTTTGTATGCCTATTAATAAATAAACATAAAATTACAATCTGCTGAGGTACTCTGGCAGTCAGTATGGAGAACACCCTTATGGCTAAAAATGAATCTATCATATTACCCACTGATACCCTCTTTGTAATCTATCTGAAGGACCTGACATCCTACTCCACAGCTACTGGCTCAGTCTTGCTCATTGCTCCTGAATTCACTATCTCTAGGGAATAGGAAGAACCTAAATGTCCTCCAACAAATTAGTAAGGCAAAGGTGGCACATATGCACTATGGGACACTATTCTGTTGTTAGGAAAAGTGACCCATGGCACTTGCAGACAAGTGGGAAGAACTGGAAACGGTTACTTGAGTGACGTAAGCCTGATCCAGAAAGACAGGCACTGCATGGTCTGCCTCATCTGAGGCTCCTACCTCCAAATCTTCAGGTGTGGATACATATCCTGGAGTAATCATGGAACCAGAAATGTGAAAAGGGACCATGGGGTGGGGAGATTTAGAAAGCAGAACAGCAGTATGTAAGTGGTATAAGAGGGAAATGGAAAGATGGGGAAAAGGATTTACCTAGGGATAATGGTTGGAGGATAATATAAAGAGAGGGGGTGGGAGAGAGGCAAGGAAGAACAAAAATACTATAGGTACTTTAAAAGACATGGGCAATCAATATTTATAGCTAAAATTTATACCTAAAATTATAATACACAAGTGAAATTATGTCACTTGAAGTAATAATACCCCCCCCCCTCCAAGAGAGTATAATACTCCTGAGGTCACCTCAGGAAAAGCCCTGGACTAGGCATGGAATCTTCCTTTGTTCCAAGTCATGGGACCACAAGGGACTCTCAAGACAGATCAGCCATTGTTCTTGCTCCCAGCTGTCTCTGAGAATCTGAACGGCGGTCTCTATTGCTGAAGATACCACATAAATTCCTTAGACAAGGACCTCAGAGGATTTGAGCTGGGAATGACTTGAATGTCCTCGCTGAGGACCAGCTCCCATGTAGGCATTTTTTTTAAACCTTCTCCAAGTTTGATTTACTTGTTTGTGTTGTTTGGTTGGTTTTGATCTTTTAGAAAGGCATAATAAAGAGATAAATATTCTTTTCTTAAATTTTCTTTTATACTAATTCTGTGGTTTGTGGGAATCCTAACAGTGGGAACGGGAGCTATCTGTGACTTTCTGCTTACTTGTGGGAACCTTTTCCTTCTACTGGGTTGCCTTGCCCAGCCTTGATGTGATGGTACATTCCTGGTCTTATTGTAGCTTGTTATGCCATGTTTGTTTGATGTTCCTGGGAGACCTGCTCTTTTCTGGTGGGAGGGGAGGGTAGATTTGGGAAAGAGAGAGACACTGGGGAAGGAGAGGAAGGGGAAATTACAGTCAGGATGTAATATATGAGAGAATTTTTTTTAAAAAAAAAATTCTCTTACACATTTTTGCTACTCAATAGCACCGTGAACTGTATCCTGGTGCATCTTACCTAAAACTGCCTTTTCCAATTGCATTCCCATTGAACAATGAACATTATTAGACAGGTCTATCAGTTACATACTACTTCAGTCCATTTGGAGACGATTTGTTTATAGTCTGGACTGTTCTAATGCACAGTCCACCTGTTAGCATGCACCACTACAACTTAGAAGGCAATACATTTCAATAGAATGAACTGACTATTAAAAGTCAATAACCCTCACCTCCAAATGTATCTTCAAAGAAATTAAACAGGTACATTGAGAACAAGCTTTTTATGTTTTTTCCCCTGAGAGGAATCTGATTTTATCAAAGCTGTTAGCGTCCAAGAGTTTGCTTTCTGGAAATTCACAAAGGAAGATTTGTAACTAATTAGGTCCCCTTTGCTAAAATTAAGACACAAATGAATCACAAAATTGACCCTTTTAAATGTAGCTTCAAAGATGTTTGCAGATGTCGACAACAGGAAAACAGATGACAAATGGAGAAAATTGGAACAAATGCAATAAGACAACTTTTAATGCTGGAAAATATGAATAAAATTAAGACGAGAACAGAGGAAATGGAACTTCAGTAGTTGGAAATCAAACAAAGGCTGAACTCAAGTGACTATTTGTCTTTAGCTTAGGGGCTATAAAACTACGCCTAGAGAAAATATTTTCTCCCACTATGATATAAAACAGGATAATGGTGCTTTGGTCTTTTATGTACAAAGGAGAGTTTCTCTTTATTTTGATTTAAACATTTTAAGAGATATCATGGTGATTTGAATAATGAAGACTCAAATACTTACGCACTTTGGTTCCCAGTTGGTGGCACTGTTTGTGAAGAATTAGGAGGTGCGGCCTTGTTGGAGTTACTGGGTGGGCTTTGATGTTTCTAAAGACTTTGTACCATCCCCAGTGTCCCTCTTTCTCTGCCTCCTGCTTATGCACTAAGATGTGAGCTCTCAGCTACACCTTCTTGCCATTCCTTTGTTCAGCCATTGTGGACTCTGAGCCCCTGAGTCTATAAGCCTAAATTAAACACACGCTTTTATAAATTGCCTTGGTCATGGTGCATTATCACAGCAATAACTAAGTAGCCAAGGCAGATGTATGATATTTGATTCTAAAAGTATTTAAAGGACCATTTGCCATTGTTTGGCTGTGATTCTACTAGATTTTTTATATTGTCTCAACAGGTAAACCTACTGCAATTATTTTGCTGAGTGGAGAGAGTATCAATGGCTTTTGAACTTTATATCTCTATACCCACAAGTCAGCACCACTCTGAGATGTCACCGAGAAGCTGTTTCCTGCAGTGGATGGTAGCTAACAGAACATCTCACTACAGTTCACAGTGCAGAGGGTAGGCACTTTTAAATCCAGTTTAATAAGTAACAATTTTTGCAAAGAAAATTTTTGCCAATGACAACATAATCACTGAGGGGGCTGGTGAGTAAAATTAAGTTGAAAACTGGAGAAACTAAACTTGGATTCTAATTCTTTAACTGAAGCCATATGGATCCTTTACATCCCAGGAGAGTCTTCACAGGGCTCCTCCCATGGTTGTGCTCCCTTCTTCGCACTTCAGGCAGTTCTCTGTGGAGTCACCACATCTCCAGCTTTTACCAGTTCCTCACACTAGTGCACCACCAAAGAACCTGCCTTACATCTGAGACATTGAAAAGAGTTCATTCCTAACTTTATTGCCTAGGTCATAATGGTCAGTTCTGACTCCAGAGTTAGCACCTGGTCACATTCTCAATGCTGCTACTAGCTCTGTGACCTCGCCAGTATGTGGCCTTCCTGCTGTCAATCAGAATAATGCTATATACCACAGTGGGTGAAATAAAGTTATCTGTTCCTCCACAGCTAGGGCCAGGGGTGAGGAAAGCTTTGAACAGCATTGCTGTTGAGGTTTCTGTAGTTAATAGTAACATGAACATTGATTTTTGTGGTTTTAGTTGTCTTTTGATAGTCCTCAGAAGGCCCATTATTTTTTTTCAATAAAACAACCTTGAAGATTCAGAATGTGTGAAAATATATCAAAACAAACACTCATTCAAAACCACTAAATTGGTCTAAGTCTGAGTAGGTTATGCATCTATGTATGGCATTTGAAAGGGATTTGTCTCGATTCTGAGCTGACGGAGCTGACTGAGATCAATATAAACCTAAGGAAGAGTTGGATGGTTGTCAGCTATAGGGTGCACAGTGAGTGAAGCAGAGTGAGTGGAGGGTGAGGCACAGGAAGGTCGAGATTAGAGACCCACAGTGGGCGGTGGCAGGCCTCTATGACCTGTACGCAGGACCGGCCATGAGAAGGGAAAACTAGCACCCAGAGAGTTCTGCAGGGAAGGTGCTTACAATGAGAGTGCTACCCAGAAGACATAAGAGAACAGACGGCAGGGAGGAGCATTCCACAGCAATGGAATCCTGGCTCAGTACGGGGTGTGAACACGGGGAACCAGAGGTTGGAAGGGACAAAGGAAAGGACACCTGTGAGGAAAAGGCTCGGTGACGTGAATGGTGGTCACACAGAAACTCTGAAAGAAGTGGCAGCAGACTAGGATAGTGTGAGGCAGAGGAAAAGTCATGGAAAGCTGAGAGTAGAAGCTTAACACGCAGCCTGTGTGGAGCCATTCCAGCCACTCGAGGAAGACCTGAAAGGCACCGTTGTCAGCCTGGCCTCCAGAGTCAAAGGGAAAGCAAGGCTTTCAAATGTAGGACCAACAGTTATAAACCATTCTTCATAACACACTGGTTTTACCAAATCAAGATCTTTAGTTATAAATGTAATGGCAAAAATGAGAAAGAACATAGGAAAATAGTGCATAGTAATTTTTTGCAGATATATAATCAGAGGAAAGTTCACAGCTTTGAGTGACGACATGGAGATGCAAGAAATGAAGGAGATCAATGAAGTAACCCACTGACTGGACAGAGGACCACGGCTTAGAAAGAAGGGGGCAGCTGATTAGGAGGAACAGAGAGGGCATGGAAGCAGGGCTGGGCAGGGAGCAACTGCATGAGCCTCTGAATCAAATTCAACTGAAAGGACACCCCTCATAAAAAGAATAGACAATTCTCAAGACAAAAACCACGCAAAACAATAATGGTTTTAAAAATCAGGAAAATTGTCTTTAAAATTACAGAGACCGTCTTCCAAGAATATCTTTGAACAATATCTTATGATGAAGGTTTTCAAATAAAAAGAATTATTCCTGAGAATATGTGTGTTTGGACAAAAGAAGCCAATGAAAGAAAGAAAAGAAAAGAAAGAAAAGAAAAGAAAAGAAAAGAAAAGAAAAGGAAGGAAAGAAGGAAGGGTCTCTGGAGATAAGCTATACCCTATAATGTTTAGGGGTGAGGTTATTTTTCAGATGAAGTCTTTGCATATGCAAAGGAAAAGGCATCTTGTGGATTTGCAAATTGTTTAGACATAAAAGAGCCAAACTTGTTAACTCTCAGGATGAAGCTGACAGAAAGCCATCAGGCCCACGTGCACTAAGATAGCAAGCCAAACCAGTGCCCACACTTTCCTGGAGAAGCAGACTGAACATGATCCAGTTACACATGGCAAGCTATGCAATCCATAAAAGTTCATTGATTCCATTAGCACAAGATTACTCCAGCTAGGGAATCAATTCATAGAATTTTAAACATTAAGAAATGTAATTGTGATATCTTTATTTGTTGCAAGAGTTTTACACAATAAAAATATTTTTTAAAAATCCACATTACTGGAGAATAAAAAATCCAGGAACTAGGCACAGTGAGCACATCTGAAGTCACACATGGTAGGCAGATGAAGAAGGAACAGCAGTTCAAGGTGAATCTTGATTAAATAGTGAGGTCAGAGCCCACTTGGCTGCATGTGACTTTCTAAGAGAAAGAAAGAAAGAAAGAAAGAAAGAAAGAAAGAAAGAAAGAAAGAAAGAAAGAAAGAAAGAAAGAAAGAAAGAAAGAAAGAAGGAAGAAAAAAAGGAAGAAAAAGGAAGGAAGGCAGTAAAGAAGGGAGGAAGAAAAAGAAGAAATGCCAATAGTATGATATTCTGAGTTAGGTTAGAAATAAATACAATTGTCAACCATTGTTATTTTACTTAATTATTGTTTATATAATAAGATATGAGAAAAATGTATATTAAGAAGGCTGAGGCAAGTCGTGCAAGATAGCTCGGTGGGTGCTGAGCTCAGTGACTTGTGTTTGATTCCGAGACTCCTACAAATTGTCCTCCAGTCTTCACATTCATGCTGTGGTACACACACACACACACACACACACACACACACACATACACACATGCATATGCACGTGCACACACATGTGTGTGTGCGCATACACACAATAAATGTAGAATATTTAAATCTTAAATAAGAATGCTTAGGCAAAACTTATTAACAACTACATAAAAATAGAGTTAAAAATAAAAGAATAAATCTTTGAATAAAAGTCTTCAGAGTCAGGAAGAAACCTCAACACAATTGGCAAAGCATAAGGATTAACTTACACCTCAGGAAATACAGGAACCTAGTGGGCAGGACCCTGTTCACAGCACTTCAGTAATGCAAGGCCGGCTTTACTAAGAAAGACGAAGTCACTGTGAAAAGGCAGTTCTGGAACTGTAAAGGAGTAAATGGCTCTGTTCTTAAAGCATGAATTTTTTATGTTTGGTTTTTCAAAAATATAACCATAGCATAAGTATTGTGTCAGCGATTAAAAAGACAATCCAAACAGAAAAGCATGCACCTAGACACATTTGTGAGTGGATTCCTGTAAACTCACAACTAACTGAAAGCACTGTTTGGATAATATTCCATCAGATCAGATATGTATGTATGTTTGTATATATATATACACACACACATACATACACACACACACACATATGAAAGAATTTCTTACATTAACCCAATATCATCATGCAGTATAAATAAGAAAAAAATAAAAAAAATACTAGACTAGTATTCAAATTTGATGAAAAAAATAAAAAACAATAAAATACTTGTTGTTTGAATAAACAACACACGTTAAAAGGAAAATCAGCCGCAATGAACCTGCACATTTGACCTAGTGAATGGAAATGAGCATATCCACAGTCAGTCATCATCTGAGTACAAAATTATGTTTGTAAAAGGAGACAGAGAGAGAGGGATGGAGGGCGAGGAAGAGAAGAAGAGAGTGTTTGCTGTACATCAAGTACACTTGGTTGACAAACATAACTATTGGGAGCTATTTGAATAGAGCAGACTTCACCAAAGAAAAGGCAAGGGTAGAAAATTCATAACCAGTATCCTAATAACAGGAGCCTAGTATAAAATAGGAACATATTATAGCATTTCTTGAAAACACAAACAAAAAAGTCAATGTGGTACTGTAGAGAGTATAGTACATTTTTATAAAAAGAAGTCAGGCAATAGAAATGCATACATACATAATGAAAGTAGAATTTGAAGTTGTGAAAACATCCTCATAAGAGAAAATGTTATTCCTTATGTAGAAAGTATTGAAGGCTTATGCAAAAGTGTTAGAATTGGTCAATATACATACTCGATATATTGTAACTGGCATACCTAAAATAATATCTTTGATGGGTATAATTATGTAAGAGGCAAAGAAAGAAAAAGACAAGATAGGGATTCCCAACAAAATGTTCCACCCGAAATTTATCATGTCTTAAAATTGTGCAAGGATGTGGGATAGAGATGAGACTGAGGGAGCAGCCAGCCAATAACTGGCCCAACTAGAGATTCATCCCATGTGCAAGCATCAAGCCCTGACCCTGTGATGCTTCCAGACAGGAGCCTCGTGTAACTGTCCTCTGAGAGGCTCCACCCTAACACTCACCGAAACAGATGCAGACACCCAGAACAAAACATTGAATGGAGCTTGGGGACTTGAGGAAAAGTTGGGGGAAGGATTGAGGGCTCTGAAAGGGATAGGGAAGACTGACTGAGTCAACTCTCCTGGACCCGTGGGAGCTCTCAGAGACTGAACCACTCTCCTGGACCCGTGGGAGCTCTCAGAGACTGAACCACCAACTAAAGAGCATACATGGGCCAGACCTAGGTCCCATCACACATATGTAGCAGATGTGCAACTCAATCTTCGTGTGGGTTCTGGACATGTTTTACTATGTCCATTTCTCTCGGTAAATAGTCAAAACCTCAAGGTATGTCCCCACTTTGAGCCTTCAAAAGAGTGGTTGAAACTCCAAAAGAATAAGCTCAGATGGTAGTATGAATACTTTAATAGGTTTCAAGTGAACTGGTCATTTGTGGTTACTGTAAGAGCAACATAAAATAAGAAACGTGCCATTTTCAGACACATCATGCCAAAGTTAGAGCTCCAGCACTCTCCATTACTATTTTTTTCAAAGTTTGAGAGACATCTACTTTCTGTAGAACATAAGTGTTTTGTTTTTACTACACTCTAGAAAAAAAAATCTCAACTTCCATGTAAAGTTCAAAAACCAAGCTCTAACAGAAATATAGAAAAGGAGGAAATAAATGCCCCGAGCTCTTGAGAAGTCAGGGTTCTGTCTCAAGAGAAACACCCAGTTCTGGATAATTACCCACAGGCACAGAGACACTGCAAACACTTCTTCTGAGCATGAGGAACTCTGTGAGTGCCAGAGGCAAGTGGCTGGACAATACATGACCAAACCTCAGAAATCCATGAAAGAATGTTTTCAAAGAAAATAAGCAGGCATACATTTTGTGCATGAATTTTAATATGTTTGATCACTACTCAAATTTTATACATGAGCATGTATTATGTACTATAGAAAAAACCCTGTGGTTATAGAGCACTCAGTGATGGGAGCCTTTTTAAACAATGGCTTGCCTTCAGTCTCTCATCTCCTGAGCATCACAGCATGCACTTATACAAACCTTGCAGGTATAGGACAACATTGATGTGGCCTCTGGAGGCAAAGGATGAGGGGGCTGCTGGCATAAGAGTAGTTACACTAGACTGAACTGGTATCTACTCACCTCAGAGTAGTCACACTAGACTGAACTGGCCCCTACTCACCTCAGTGTAGTCACACTAGACTGAACTGGCCCCCTACTCATCTCAGTGGAGTCACACTAGACTGAACTGGCCCCTACTCACCTCAGTGTAGTCACACTAGACTGAACTGGCCCCCTACTCATCTCAGTGGAGTCACACTAGACTGAACTGGCCCCTACTCACCTCAGTGTAGTCACACTAGACTGAACTGGCCCCTACTCACCTCAGTGTAGTCACACTAGACTGAATTGGCCCCTACTCACCTCAGTGTAGTCACACTAGACTGAACTGGTCCCTACTCACCTCAGTGTAGTCACACTAGACTGAATTGGCCCCTACTCACCTCAGTGTAGTCACACTAGACTGAACTGGCCCCTACTCACCTCAGTGTAGTCACATTAGACTGAAATGGAAGAATTCCAAGGAGGCAAATGGCTGATGGCATAAAGCAACACAGGCAAACTGATAAGTAAAGGAAGCTACTGGGCCAAAACACTTGAGCATAACTCCATTTGCAGTTACCCACACACTGCAAAGAGTGCAGGGCAGGAGCTACTACTCAATGTCAACAAACTAAATGGCTTAGTGTGTACATCTCATCAAAGCTGCGATCGACTCTGAACATCCGTGGCCCCAGTCAGCTCCTCGGATGCTTTCATGCTCCCATTAATATGTAGTCCGTGAGGCTGGCTTACTTCTAAGGACAGCTTATGGCTCTAGGGAAGATTTTTTAAAAGTTGAAAAGATACAATCCTGTTTCATCACTTATGTCTGATGCCCTTGAACCATTACCAAAAGACATGTTCACATCAAAAGCCAAAGTCAGATTCAATCATCCGTGCTCACCCAGTCTCAGGGACCCTGTGAAGTTCCTCTTCCTTTTCTGGGCTCTAAAACTTTCCCTCTAAATACAGTTTGTGGACCTTAGTGACTCTGAGAGGTCAAGGTTCTTTCACAAAGTGTCTGATGCTTGCCCGTATCCTGTCATGCTGCAGCATTGCCTGGAGACCCCTGGCCTTTCTTCTTTCTGTAAATCTACATGATTTTAATTGCTCCATACTGTTCCTGATTCTTAACTACTTTTCCTTCTACAGAGACATTATTAGCTAAAGGTCAACAGCATCTCTGAACTCAGACTTTAGTTTTTAACTTAAATCAATACAGTTAGGAAAGTCCCTGGGACACAGCCGCCCATGAGTGACATACTGTAACTCCATATCCTGATACAGTCATCAAACTGTCTTCAGAGCTTCTGAGAGAGGGGCATCAGTTTTCAGGAAACCAATTTAAGTCCCTTTGACAACTTCAAGGGAATTCTGGTGTTTGACCAAATCCCAATCTGGGAAGACAAGCCTTCATTCTGCCTCAGCAAACAGCACCAAACCACCAAGTCCCATCATGCTGCCATGCCAAACAGTAATCTGTGTATCCCTGTCACTCTACTGTACCTAATGACACCACTCCATGGGGCACCATTGCCAGGTGGCACCAAGCAACACCAATCTGTGAGGTCGTGAGCGTAAGGACATTTCTTTCATTCTTCCTCACATTCTTCTCATCAAGTTCTAAGTGGGAAGATTCTCTTTAAAATGTCCTGAATCACTATCCTGCCTATTTCTTAACATAGAAATAAAATAATTTATAAAATTCAAAATTTGTAATAATGAGGTTTCTCATCTAAAATCTGTGTCTGCTCTAATTCTATTTTAAGTCAAATTTAGCAAGTATGGTCTCAAGTGATCTCTCTTGGGAATGTCTTTATGTTCCTTTTTCTTATTTCTAATTTCTAGAGTTGGTCAGGAGACAGTAGGGGAAAACAGCCTGGGAGGTATCTTTGTCATTGTACTAGTGCTAGGAATAGACACAGTAACCAAAATTTTATAAAAGAAAGCTTTAATTTAATTGGCTTGTTTACAGTTTCCAAGACTGAACCCATCATCACCTACTTGGGAAACATGGCAGCTGGCAGATAGGCAAGATGCTGGACCAGTAACTGAGATCTAATATCTGGATCCATAGGCAGGATGTAGAAAGAGAGACTGGGGCCTGACTAGGTATTTTGAAACCTCAAAACCCACCTTCAGTGACAGGCCTACTCCAACAAGGCCATACCTCCTAGTCCTTCCAATCAGTCATCAACTGAGAACCATCTATAGGGACCATTCTCATTCAAACCTGCGTAGATAGTCATTCTATGAGACTTGCCTTCTAATAGATCTCTTTGCTAGGGCTTCTACAGTACTAGATGTCATAGACCACACAGCTTAAAGGGCAGTAATAAATTGCCATGCAGGCCTCTAGACTGGAAATACAGGGAAAGATCTGCAGGGACAGCTCTTTCTGAGAGGTCTCATTCCTTGGCTTACAAATGACATTTTCTCCACAAGTCCATACATAGTCTTCTCCATATATCTCCCTATAAGAGTACAGTCATGTTGGGTAGGACCAATACTAACACCTTCCTTTTAAAACCAACTCTTTAAAGATTCAACTTACAAAGTTATTCAATTTCTGAATGGTTGGAGCTCAAAGCGTCATTCTGCAAATTTTTGGAACAGATGAACACATGAATCAGCCCAGGGCATGTAGAGAAGTATCACTATTGTAACATAGCCTCATGGAAAGTATAGGTTTCAGACAAAGATGCATGCCACAGCTGACTAGCCTTTCAAAAGAAGAAATAGATAAAGAAGATATGGTCTTCACTTGACAACAAAGAGCAAAATTATGCCATGTTCTGTAAAATAAACAGAATTTGGAGTGCCTCATATTAAGAAAACTGAACCACACTCAAAGAGACAAATGTTGAATGTTTTCTCTTAGATGTGGAGTTGGGGTTTACACACACACACACACCATGCACAGTCTCATGCAAACAAAGGAGAGCTATTTGGAAAGAGGATAAGTAGAGGAGACAGAGATGGAAGAGGGTAAAGAGGAATGAGGGTGGTCAGAAGACATAATGCAACTGTCTTAGTTAGGGTTTTACTGCTGTGAAAAGACACCATGACCAAGGCAACTCTTATAAGGATAACATTTGATTGGGGCTGGCTTACAGGTTCAGAGGTTCCATCCATTATCATCAAGGCAGAAGTATGGCAGCATCCAGGCAGGCATGGTGCAGGGGAGCTGAGCGTTCTACATCTTCCTCTGAAGGATGCTAGTAGAATACTGGCTTCCATTCAGCTAGGATAGGGTCTTAAAGCCCACTCCCACAGTCACACACTTATTTCAACAAGGCCACACCTCCTAATCACTCCCTGATCCAAGCCTAGACAAACCATCACAGTAACTGAATAAAAACATGATTATGAAACCCATCCCTTTGTCCAATGAACACACTAATAAGGTAGACGTGGGAAACTCCTATTTTCTTATCTATGTGGGAGATCACTTGTTCAGAAAGGGGTTGCGGGTTCTTTGTCAACCTTGCAGATACAACACTGCAAATCATGTAAGGGTATTCCCACACTTCTTCCCTAAACTCTTCTTTCACCGGAACTGCTTCTCTTTATCTACCTAGCAGCAAGACAGATAGCAGTTCCCGCCTGGGACAGAGGTGAGTAACTTTGAGTTACAGCTTGAAGCAAACTACTCTTCTGACAAGATAAATGAAATGTGTAGGGTGGCCGATGGCCACCTGAAGTTCTTCTAAGTATCGTGTTAACAGTGCATATGGGTGTAGAATCTGGACTGTGGCAGAGAACAGCAGGAAGGAGAGCAGGGGGGAGGAGGGGAGGAAGGGAGGAAGGGAGAAAGGATAGAGGAAGGGAGAGAGGGAGGAGGGAAGAAAGGAAGGGAGGAAGGGAGGAAGGGAGGAAGGGAGAAAGGATAGAGGAAGGGAAAGAGGGAGGGGGACGGAAGGAAGGAAGGAAGGAAGGAAGGAAGGAAGGAAGGAAGGAAGGAAGGGCATGGGCTTCTTATTTTCTGAAAAGAAAGAAACTAGGAAGTAATTGCACGGTGTGAATGAAACAAAATCTAAAAAGCTAAAAGTTCAAATCACTGGTGATTTACAAATACTAAGTTTAAACTCTATCTTATGCAATGATACCAAATGCCACTATAATTCTTTTTCTTCACACACTGGGACATTTAGTCCAGTTCTTCATACAGAAGGTTTTGGGGTTTTGTTTTTTGTTTTTTTACATGTTCCATACATTTGAACATATCACTAAACATATCCCTAGTCCAATTCATACACATCTAAGACAGGCTTTTCTGCTTCCTTGCAGTCCAGTTACCATAATTTATGATTTCAAAGGTTTTACAAAACTATTTCTTTCTTTCCTATAAAGTATCAGAATAAGATGAATTTGACTTATGAGGGTAAAACCGGTTAGACTCAACTTACACAAAGAACAGAAGAAAGTGAAATGTAGGTTCTGTCTCTCAAGAAAATGTAGAACATGTGTTGAACAACCAAGCCTGCTGCTCAAGCTAATCAGCACATCCTCGAGTTTCTCCAGGTCATCAAAGTGCAATGTGATTTCTTTTCTTTTCTTCATTGCCTTTTGAAATACTCTGCCTGGTAGAAGAAGCCTATTAAAGATCCATCTAGTAGGTGCCAGATGCCTTTGGAAGATTCTCATAAAAGGACTAAGCTATATGCATTCTACATGTGTTTCTTCTCCCAGAATTGTGCTAAGTAAGCACTTAAGTTTCGACTAGGAGCAAACATTGTCTCTTTTGCCCCTCAATCCTCCGATGCCCAGGATATTCTTGTGACAATGAGTTTTGCAAAAGGCACATGGAGTTAAAGTCCAGAGATGCTGTCCCAGCTAGAGAGCACCTTCAACCAAGGATAACTGGTTTACCCCACCAGTAGTATGAAGGGTTGAAAATAAACCCTTATAAATAGAAACAACTTCATAAATATACCCTCAGACATAAGTATAACCCTCCCAATCAGCCTAAATTATCAGTAAGTGGAATAGTTGTTCCATATGTTAGTGTGAAGTTGACTTGTTACAAACAGCATCTACTTGATACAAATTGGCAACAAACTGAAAAAAAAGTAACCAGGATGTCCCACAACTTAGGAATAGATGTGGCATAGTACAGAATACTAGCCAGAGGCAGGATTTGGAGGGATGGTGGACAGGCAGAGAGCAGCCAGTAGAAAAGGAGGAAGGTGCCAGGTAGGTACAGAAAAGAAGAGAAAAAGGGAGAAAGAGGTCAATAGGACAGTGGAATCACAGTGGGAAGATAATTGGATGTCAGGGAAGGTACAGGAAGAAGAGTTACTCAACCCAATCCCCTTTGCCAATATCACTACGGAGAAAAGCAATACTAGATATCAGAAATTTGTCTGCAGACATATGTACAGATTAGAGTTCACACTTCAGTGTATTTTAAAGAAAACAAGCAAATGAATGTTTCAGAACAATAGTACTAGAATTAAGGAACCTTCTCCACCCACAGTTATCAGGTGGCTCTTTCTGTGTACAGAAGACACCACAAACTCAGTCACTATGATGGCATCAGGGGTTAGAAATGGGCAAAAGCATCTTGGAGTGTTATACTATTAGAGAAGACTACAGACTTTAAGAGCGTTTAAAATCAGCATCCTCCAAAGAGACAGGTGGTCTGCTGATGAGTTCACATTTAATCCTAGCATGAGTATTGCATGGTGGTAGGTCCTATTCTCATAGGAGCTATCCCAGATCTGTGAGATGAAATCCATGTAGAGGAATTTTAATCTAACACATGGTGAGATTAAATTGATCTGGCAAGCAATGATATCTTAAGACCTTCTAAGCCTTTGAGGTCCTGGTGAAATGCAGACCTGTCTTGAATTACAATGTGATCTGACTGGACTACAGACACTCCCTTAGTGCAACCTTTAATCCCAAACAATGTATGTAAGGTTAGTTTGTAGAAGGCAGCAGGGATGATTAGAGGGCAGTTGAATGAGTCCGGTTGAGTTCAGTTCAGTCAGTTGAGGCAGATGAGTTCATTCATGAGTTCATGCAGTTCAGTGCAAGCCAGCAGAGGCAACTGGAGCCAGAAAATAAGAAGGAGCCAGAAGATTAGAACAAATTGCCTCGGTTAGTTTGAGGTCAAGCAGAGCAATTCAGAGAGAAGCTGAGCGAAGCCAGATTGAATCAGTCAGCTTGGAGAGGACTTTGAGCCAGAGCAACTGAGTTGAACAATCCAGCCAGAATTCAGAAAGAATTAGAAAGGATGAGCTGATTAATCAGTAAGTCTCCAAGATGACAATTATGCCAGGCAGATGAAAGGTACTTTTACAAATCCACTTCCAGGAGCAAGGCATCAATCCTTTGTGGGTTTGGTGCAGACACCCCATCATTTTCTGACATCCTGGTCAAAGTCCATACCTCCTAATTTCCTTAAATTGTGACCAAGAATCCAGCTAATGAGCCTTTAGAAACCACACATGAACAGAGCACTAGGCAAGGGAATCTATCTTTGAGGAGCAGCAGCAAGTGACTCATGTATAGAAAAAGTAAGACCAGGCTGAAGGCTCTCACTTAGGGAGAACACCTATAAGGCATGAGGGAAACAGATCCTTGCCACTGGTGGCAGCCAGCCACTGAGGAGAGCTGTGGCCTTCCTGAAACATGAAAGAGTAGGTCTTGGAGAAATGTCACCCTCATCACTCTCCTGGTGTAGGCTCAGAGTTTGGCTGAAGCTGAGCCTGTACCTGTCCCAGGGTGCTCTGAGTAGATACAGAGGCAGGAAGTAGGAGATGTTCAGGTCCTAAAGATGAAGCCCCTTAGTGGCTGGAGGGAATTCACCTTCTGAGAACAGACATTATGCACAAGATTAAGATTTTATTTAGGTCTGAGAGATTAAATTATGTAGTAATGGAACTAATACCAAAGTGGTCAAAGTTATAAACCTAATTTTGTGTTAAATCATCTAAAACCTTTAATTCAGCCTAAAACCCCAATCTAGATTCCTTTTGAATAAACTATGATTTTATGTAGATTCCTACTTTTAACAACCATTTTCTGTACAATGATACCAAATACTTGCACAGTTTTAAATATTAATTGACAATTGATAGGCAACGAAGGAATTTAGCAAAACAGAACTACAACTATTCTTTCACAGGCCAGAAAGGACTAGGGTTCGATTAAAGTCCAAATCCTGAATACTGCACACACGAGCTTAATTCTTGTTTTATTCTATGTTCATTCTGAGTTTCTGTATTAGAATATCTTCCTTAGAAACTCACATGGCCCCAGAGTATGCTCTATTTTTTATTGACCCATGTTCTTTATCTATTTCCTGCAGTGACAGTTCCATAGAGGAAGATACTCAAACATTACAAATCTCGTTCAGTAATGTGAAATAGATCCCAGGAGCAGCAGGCTGGCTGCTACCATGCTGCACTGAGGTAAGCACTTAAATGTGCATTGCTAATACCCTCAAGGCACAGCCAAAGGCTCTGTGATGAAGAAACCAAATGAAATTGTCTCAAAAGTATCGACTTTTTAAAAGAAACAGAGATATGTGCATCAGGACTAGACAAAGAACAAATGGATCGGCAGGGCAGATGGCAGGAAAAATTAGTCATGAGCACGAAACCTGGGTGAGTGGCCAACTGATACGAAGCTGAAGTTTACAACTTAGAGCCCAAATCATGAAAGTCAAAGTCCAGTTTTTCACAAGACTGCCGATAAGTAGTTTGTTCATACGTGGGAAGAGAAACGAAAACATGTCTCACATGTTGCTGCCATGCAAATTGATAGACCATTTTTTATTTTTCAAATTTTATTTATCATTATGGGGGGACGACATTCATGCCAAATCACATGTTGTTATGTCAGAGGACAACCTTGTGGGATCAGTTCCATCCTTTCCCCTTCACATGGGTTCCAGGGACTAATGATCATCAGGCTGACACTGGGGGATGGGGGGCAGGCACCTGTCCCTCTGAGCCATCTTGCTGGACCACATGCAAGCTTGGTGAGGGATGCTTTGGAAGTAACTATGAGAACATGGAGTTGACATACCTGTGGTTTCAACCATTTTATCTCTAATAAATTATTCAGAAGGTATATATGTGGTAGTGTTGACTTTAGACAAGCTAAGCATTCCCCATTGGCCTGTGAGATGATGTTCTGTGATAGAGGAGAAGCTACAGTGGAGATATTCACATGCTAGAGTGGGAACTTTCCTCTGAGGTTACTGACAGTGGATTGGGAAATTGTTTCCATGTGCATGTGTATAAGGAGATGTCCAAGGGCAGGAGTGAAGGCTCAGCAGTGAGGAGCATGTACTGCTCTTGAAGACGACCTGAGTTCTGTTTCTAGTATACATGTCAGGCAGCATAAAACTACCTCTAACCAGCTCCAGGGATCCAAGGCCTCTCTATTGGCCTCTGAGGGTGGGTGTTGTGCCAGGGAAATGTTAGTGATGCCAAAAAAAACAGACAGGAACCCATGTGATGCAACTCACAGCAGGGTCTTTATTCTATCCGAGCTAGCTCCCCCTCTCCCCAGTGCACCACCGTCATGCAGGACAGTTTTGGGGTGGAGGGAGCCCTGAATATCGGGGCAAGGCTTAATAGTAAGCAGAAAGCAGGAATACGTGTGCAAGCATCTAATTGGAACGTACTGTGGCCTTTAACATAATCGGCTGGTGCTGGGAGTCACATCATAAACCTAACTTCTGCTCCCCTCTGCATTGGCGGTCATTAGGCAGGGGGAGGGCTTGTAACTTGGGGGTGCAGGTTTGTTGGGGAATAACCTGGAGACACTAGTCTTGTTGAGGGTATAATCTGCAAATGTTGGTCTTGTTGGGGATTAGCATAGAGATTGGAGCTAAGTTCAGGTTTTGTTGGGGGGCAACTTGGAAACTAATGCTACGTATCAGCCTATTAGTTTACCTGAGTTTAAACTTAGGTCAAGTTCTCTAAAATGGAGTTTGAACTTAAAAGCTTTGGCATTTCATCAGCACCTGACCTCATACTCCCAAATCCACACAGAGATGTGCACATAGTTAAAAAATAAATAAATAAATCTTTAAAAAAAAAAGGTTTCCTGAAACACCCAGGAAACCTTTAACAAGCTCTATACCCTAGTAGAGTGCATGGAGGCAGGCCATACCCTGAGGATGTCCTGCATGGTCAGGTGAGGTGGCAGAAATTTAAATCAGCCATGTAGCACTGAAGAAAGCAGGACTTGGCAGTAGAAGAAAGCTTTGACATATTAAATTATTTTATGTGCACATTTGTGCATAGATGTCTGTTCTTCCCTTTATTTCCTATCATCTGCAGATGTAAACAGATACTTAATCGATTATTCAACTAACTGACCTCAAAATGTAACAGGGGGAAGGCAGCGGTCTCTGAAATCTTTAAGACTCTTTTTTCCCTTTTGTATGTGCATGAGTATGTCCAGATGTTTGTGCACATCTGTATAGCTGTGGAAGCCAGAGGACAACCCCTGGTGATACTCCCCAAGGCATGAGCCGCTATTTTGGGGGAGGGGCAGGAGCTCTCACTGGGCTGGAACTAAACTGATTGGCAACAGGCTCCAGGGATCCCTGTGAGGTCATATCTCCAGCAGCACGCTGGAAATTTGACCATGCATCTTGGTTGTATGTCCATGGCCAAGAGAAGCTTCAGGTTCAGATGGGAAGACTTCCTTGGGGCAGCCTCTGGCTGGTGGGAGGGGCTGAGAATGATGGAAAGAAAGTACCATGTAGATATGTCTCACTGCACCTGAGCCTTGCACACCTGAATCACAAGCCAAACCCCGGGGAAGGAAAATGCCCAGAGTGTCTGTCTCTATACCTAAGACTCAATTAACTTCCCAAAGCTTCCGAAGCCTAGTACTCTAACAGTCAGGAGAAGCACTTGACCCAAAGGAGCTGCCCTCACAGTCCTCACAGAAATGTCAGTAGCTACCTGCACCAGTCTCGTCCCAAGCCTGTGCTTGAACTTCTGTCCTTTGTAACATTTGGAACCACTGGAATATTCCAGCATACTCGGGATACCTACTAAGGTTAGTGGCCATACAGGAGCCATGATGCTCTCAGAGAGAGAGACACCTGTCACCTTCTGTGGTCCAAACGATTCCACCGGCTCACACTTCTCTTGCAAAATCCTGACTACAGTAGCAAGCTGAACTCACACCCAGAGGCTCCGTTTGAAACCTTCCCCTAGAACTTAATGAAAGAGGGGCCTGAAAGAACTGGACCATAAATAGCCTGCCTTTAGCTGAGCAAGCTCCTAGCCAGGGTGTATCATCGTCTGAAGGGAGCCTAGAAAACGGAAATAAACTTCAAAGTCCAAAGAGGAATCAAAGACGAGCCCATGGAATATTCTTCAAATGAAATTAACTGGCCGGCAAAGGCTGTCTGACTGTCAAGTTCTGGAGCTGGATTTGGAGCAAGGGTATCACAGAGACAGCAGACACAGGCTGGTTACTGACTGACACTTTCCCTCAGTTCTCAAATAGGAATCCTTGAGGTGCTGTGCCTCATGCAGATCCAATTTCATTCGCTTGCTTTGCATCTCGCCTATGAAGGTGTCTTTTGCAAAAGTAATGGGCGTGCCATTTTCTTTAAGGGGAATTTACCAAGTAAGAAAAAAATTGCAGCAAAAAAAGAGTAAATGAGAATTAATTCACTCAGAAAACAACAGGTTTTCCTTAAGGCTCACTGAACAGTGGGGAACTCATGCCTGGTTCCAGAAACCTAGTCAGCTTCCCAGGATTGGTACAACCAGGGACCCTAGAAAAGAAGCCACTACTACCACTTTGCTAGACCAGAATAATTCTCTTAATCTATTCTAATCTTACTCTTATACCTATAGGTTAGTGTAGCTACCAGCCCTCATCAAATAAACCTCCCTTTACAGCATCATAGGACGCCCCAGCTCGGCACAATGCAGAGGTCACAGAATTGTGAGGATACCAGCCCTAATAAATGTGTCCCCACCACTGTTCCTGCATCTGTGACTCAGGGGGCATTGTAGAAGATGGAATGGAAAGACTGTAAGAGTCAGAAGAGTAGGAAGTCTGCTGTGACACAGTGTGTGGAGGTATGGAAGTCAACCTTGGGAAGAAAACGGTGGGGTGGAAATGGAAAGCAAGGTGTCAAAGGCTCCTGAGACTCCTCAGAGGGTCCTGATCTGCACACAGGCCTGAGATCTAAGATGGCTCCTGGCCTGCCCAGCACACTGGTGAGACTGTGTCTCACAATGTCCATGAGTATGCTAACACAGAGGCAATTTTCATGGGATTGCACACCTAGACAAAATACTACAGGCAACTAATGGCTGCTGGGAGACAGAGTTAGCCTCTCCTGTGAATGAACCCATTCACTGGACTGGTCAGCCCAGAAACAATACAAGCACAAACAGCAAAACAGACTCAGCAGGTTGTCTTTATACAATTGTGCATACATACACACATTTACATATGGAATAGTAATAATAAAAGAAGCTACCAACTTGAGAGTGGGGAAGACGTGGAGGGAGGATAGGGCATAGGAAATGATAGAATTCTATTTCCATTAAAATATATGTTTTAAAAATACAGTGGGTTTTCATTTAGTCTTTCAGGTGCCTCTTTGAAAGAAAGCATCAATCGCTTGGTCCTGAGAAGGCTCGATGCCCCAGTATAGCAGAATGCCAGGACAGGGAAGTGGGAGTGGGTGGGTCAGTGAGCAGGGGCAGGGGGGTGGGATGGGATGTTATCAGAGGGGAAACCAGGAAAGGAGATAACATTTGAAATGTAAATAAAGAAAATATCTAATAATAAATAAATAAGGCTGCTATGAAAGAAAGAAAGAGAGAGAGAGAGAGAGAAAGAAAGAAAGAAAGAAAGAAAGAAAGAAAGAAAGAAAGAGAAAGGAAGGAAGGAAGGAGGAGAGAGGGAAGGAAGAAAGGAAGAAAGGAAAGAAAGGAAGGAAGAAAGAAGGAAGAAAGAAAGGAAGGAAGGAAGGAAAGAAAGAAAGAAAGAAAGAAAGAAAGAAAGAAAGAAAGAAAGAAAGAAAGAAAGAAAGAAAGAAAGGAAGGAAGGAAGGAAGGAAGGAAGGAAGGAAGGAAGGAAGGAAGGAAGGAGGGAGGGAGGGAAGAAAGGAAAGAAAGGAAGGAAGGAAAGAAGAGAAAGAAAGAAGAGAGAGAAAGAAAGAAAGAAGAGAAAGAAAGAAAGAAAGAAAGAAAGAAAGAAAGAAAGAAAGAAAGAAAGAAAGAAAGAAAGAAAGAAAGAAAGAAAGGAAGGAAGAAAGGAAGGAAGGAAGGAAGGAAGGAAGGAAGGAAGGAGGGAGGGAGGGAAGAAAGGAAAGAAAGGAAGGAAGGAAAGAAGAGAAAGAAAGAAGAGAGAGAAAGAAAGAAAGAAGAGAGAGAAAGAAAGAAAGAAAGAAAGAAAGAAAGAAAGAAAGAAAGAAAGAAAGAAGAGAAAGAAAGAAAGAAGAGAGAGAAAGAAAGAAAGAAAGAAGAGAAAGAAAGAAAGGAAGGAAGGAAGGAAGGAAGAAAGAAAGAAAGAAAGAAAGAAAGAAAGAAAGAAAGAAAGAAAGAAAGAAAGAAAGAAAGAAAGAAAGAAAGAAAGAAAGAAAGAAAGAAAGAAAGTCAGCCTAACCGGCTTCTGTCACACTCTGACCATGCTGTTGCCTTCCTTCTTTCCGACCCCCCTGTGCAGCCTCCGCGGAAGCCCTTATGATCTCTGTGCTCGTCATCTGGTCATCTCATCCGGGCACTCACTCACTGACAGCTGACATGTTTAAACATTGCACTGCACAAAGACATCGAATGTCCGCTCCTCTGTCCGCAATCTGCTGGTTTATCGCTTTCGTTGAATGTCTCGCCAACAGCCCACATTCAACAGGAACGTGACAACGCAGACCCGAGCCATCTCTACCATTCCTAGTTTTACTTCATCCAGCACTGAAGTGTTCAGTCTTTGAACCAGGGACCACACCTTTATCTCCCTGAATGCATCAGGAGTGCTCTCAAGCAGAAAGTTAAAGAATGATCAACTTGTATGAGTTAATCCCTGTGATATTCATTGTTTATTAAACAGGTTGTGGAACTGACCTCTGGCTCAGTACCATCACCAGACACCCAGGCTCTGGACCTCTTCCTGCCTTACCACAACAAGCAGGATGGACATCTCCTCATTATCACAAAAGAGCTGCCAAAGTCCTCGCATCAAGCTTATCAGTTATGTGATAGGCAAAATCTGGGAGATTCGGGAGATGCCAGGATGTCCGTACCTCCCTGCGTCCCACATGGCACTGAGAAGCTGTCACGTGTTGTCTGAGCTCACTGAATGCTGTCTCCGGAATTGGGTTATCCCTCCATTTCAGACCCAAGAATGTATGCTTCAGACTGTTCAGCAAGGGCCCCGTCTGGGTATTTGTTCTCCCCTCCTTTGTTAACTCTGCAACAGGGAGGAGAATATAGTGAACAGTCCCCGAGCAGAAACACTATGCTCTTGAGAAAAGCTATGAGGTAAGCCATGTCCAACAGAGGCAGCCATGCTTTCCCCCATAATGGAAAAACACCTAGAGGGGGCTGAGAAGGTGGCTCTGTGGTTAATAGAATCTGAGGCTCTAGTGGGGTTCCAGTCCCAACACCCATGTCAGGCAGCTCACAACTGCCTGCCACTTCAGCTCCAAAGATTCCAGCACCCTCTTCTGGTCTCTGTAGCCAGCTGCACACACACACACACACACACACACACACACACACATTCACATAGATAGATGGATATGGATAGATAGATGCATGGATAGATAAACAGATAGATAGATGGATAGATAGATAGATAGATAGATAGATAGATAGATAGATAGAAAGGGAGATAGAAAGGGAGATAGATAGATAGATCTTTAATAAAATCAAAGTGCTTATAGTACAAAAGAGAAGCTAGAATTTTGGAAGTGGGAAGCTTTCTATCTTTGCTTATTTGTTCTTTTATTTGCAAATGCACTTCACGGGGGTTCTCCAGATGGCTGCCTTCAAGGCTCTTCCTCTGGTAATCACTACTAAGGATTTTAAGTGTCTGATTTGATGCTCTCTCTCTCTCCCTCCCTCTTTCCCTTCCTCTCTCTCCCTCTCTCCTTTCCTCCCTCCTTCCCTCCCCCATCTCTCTCCCTTTCTCTCCATCTCTCCCCCATCTCTCTCCCTCTCTCCCTTCCTCCCTTATTTCCTCCTTCCCTTCCTCTCTTCCTCTCTCCCTCCCTCCCTCCCTCATTTCCTCCTTCCCTTCCTCTCTCCCTTCCTCTCTCCCTCCCTCATCTCTCTCCCTTCCTCTCCATCTCAATTGCTCTGAGCATACTGATGACCCCCACCCCCATCCGTGTACCTCAGCCTACCTGTAATCTCTGTCCTTGGCCTACCTTTCATCTCTGGCCTTGGCCTACCTTTCATCTCTGGCCTTGGCCTACCTTTCATCTCTGGCCTTGGCCTACCTGTCATCTCTGTCCTTGGCCTACTGTCATCTCTGTCCTTGGCCTACTGTCATCCCTGTCCTTGGCCTACTGTCATCTCTGGCCTTGGCCTACCTGTCATCTCTGTCCTTGGCCTGCCTGTCATCTCTGTCCTTGGCCTACTGTCCTCTCTGTCCTTGGTCCAGTCCTTGCTCCTCCCTGCCCCTCCCTCCTCTCCACCCATTCTTCCTACAAATTCTAATTCCATACTTAAAAAGGTAGCCCAATTTCAGCATGACCCCCTTCTTACTGACACAGCCTTGGATCAATGGCTAGCGGGCCAGGCCCTAAGGTCTATCTCCCTTCCTGGTGATCCCTACTCAGTTCTCTCTCCATCCTATTAAGGAACATAACAACCCCCTTTAAGTGGCCCACAGATCTGGAACTGCACATTCTCTCTAATCAATGAATGAATGTATGAATCTTAACTTATCATTATGGAGGAGGACAAATAGAGAAAAGTCTGAGGTGCAAACAGGCTCATAGTATCATCCTATGAATTGCTGTAGACGAGAATTAATGCCTGGTAATTTAGGGAGAGCAGAAGGATTTCCAAGTCTTCAGGCTAAGCATCCTTCCCAACCAAATCATTCCATGCACAGATTTTGCAAACAAAACGCATCTTCTGATGGTCATAATTATGCCTCTCCCCTGCCCCCACTGTTTTGAATTACTTTGTGCTAACACCAAAATTGTTCCCCAGAGAGTCAGATTTATTTGCCGGAATGTGCCGAGGAGAGGGGAGGATAAGAGACATGCTTCACACGCAGCGCCTGGTGCTGGCGCAGCTGTATTTCTGAGAAATATATTTCAGTCCTGTTGCTCCATTTCTTTTGTAATTTAATAACTAAAGTACAAAGCTCATGAAAGTTGGGAATGTGCTGGAAGGTCAGGGAGGAAAGTCGCATGTGGCTCAGTTAAGAGTGATGGGGGAGTTAACATAACAAGGAAACGGGCCATTTATGATCCGTCAGGCAAGCAGTTCGCGGCTGGAAACCAAGCGCTTGTTTATTGACACAAAAAACGGTGAAACAATTAACAATCTCAATGAGCAAAGTTTCTTGACGCTGCTATTGTAAATATAATCATTTGCTGAAAACTTACATCGTTTAAGGCCAATAGAGTAATATCTTTATCTCAATGTACAAAAGCAAAGGTGGCTTCCACTGTTTGGGCAAGGCAACACACATGGAAGTGCTTTCCCCACCTAGCACACAGCCTCCTCTGCAACACTTACACAATACCTTGCCCACAATATCTTCCTCATGTGCATAAGCAGTTTCATGGCAAAATCAATATCCACGGAGACACTGGGAATTTGAACAGATCCCCGCTGACAGATTGCCTGATTCCCCCCCACACCTCCCCCACCCCCAGCCCCCCCACCCCCCATGGGGCAGCGCTTCGCAGTCTGTGCTCTGCCTCCCATCTGTAACTGAGAGGAAGATAATATCTCCACACTTTCCTGGGAATACAGTGATACCCTCATTGGCGTTCATGAGAACAAACATAGAGTCCCAGCTGAACTTTTTAATCAGCACTTCTGGGAGAGTGGAGTCTGTTTGTGTTGAACAGATGCCTCTGATGTTATCTAAGCATCTGATGCCGTGATGGAGCCCAGAACTCGGAGCTACACCAGCATCCTGAGCCAACTACCTTCACTAGCTCCATGCCCCTATCAAGATCTACCTCTTTAGCCCCTGATACTCTGTAAAGATAAGAAAAATATCATTGGAAAACCAGCGTGGCAATTAATCATTGCTCTAACACTGATGTGAATGTGGTAACCAGAAATGGTAGAAAGTGCTTATAACAGGATATGGTTGCTACCATCAGGATGAAAATGGAAGAAATTTTCCCTCAGGGTCCAAAACAAAGGGCTAAATGTTTTCTTTCTGACCCACTAAAGGCTGGTATAGCAAACAGAGTCTATATAAGCACTATGCATGTAAATTACATGTATAACTACTTCTATATCTAAATATGTACCCATGGATAGGGTATCTATGCATGTACATCCACATTTGTGAACAACGTTCATAAAAGAGGGGCTGGAGAGATGGCTCAGCAGTTGTGAGCTCTTGAACTTGCTCCCCTTCTACAGAACTAGAATTCAGTTCTCCGAACCCAAACTCCACATCCAGGGGCTCTGAAACCCTCTTCTGGCCTCCACTGGCACTATGAAGCAAGATTCATCAGCCAGAGTGGTTACAGTGGACTCACCTTTCTAACTCCCTTTTTAGAAACTCTGTGCAGAGGGATGAGTACAGTTCTTAGCCACCTCTCTACAGGTCAAAGGCTGAGATACACCTCCTATCCCATCATGTGGTAATACTGTTTTCCTCCCTCTTTCTATCCTGTGTAAGAGCTTCTCCAAGAACTAAGAGCCCAAAGAAATACTGATGTGCTTCCTCTGACCCCCATCCTGTCTCTACTCTGCCCATCTGCTTCAGAAGCAAGTTCTCTACTTAGGAATTGAGAAATCTTCGAGGTATTTGTGTGTAGTGAAAATAGGAAGGACCAGGAAGAGGCACCAGATAAAATTAGATTTCTTTTTAAAAGGAAGATATTGGTTCTTCCAATGCCCCAAGCAAAAAGTGAGCAAGGAAGGCAACTCCCTGACCCAGTAGAAGAAGATCTCCAAGTCTGCCCCCTCCTGGAAAATTCTCTGATTTGTTCGATCTCATTTTCTCCTTTGCCTATGGAAATAGTTAATAATGTCTTTTTTCCTAATTTAACTGTCCAGTGTTAAAGAGGACCTATACTGCATTCTGAATGTGACACATTTTCTGGGGTAGTACAGTATAAATTCTGAGGAGAAAGGTCCCATGTTGGGGGCCAGGGAAAACGAGGCAGTATGTGTAGAAGAATTTCCCTCAGGGGCAGGTCACAACTGTGAGAGGTCCTGGCAAGAGGCTTGTGAGAAGACACCAAAAACAACACAAGCAGGAAGGAGACAGCAGATGACCCTCTACAGTGTCCTCAGATTTGCCAAGGCTTATGGGAAGCCTCAAAGATGCTCCCAGGTGAGTGCCAGCTCTGGAAACCAGCCACATGCAGAGGGGACCAGTGGGTACCAGGCATGGTGAATTATCTCTTCTCCACCAATGTCTGTTCTCAACTCCTGATCCACAGATCCCTGAGCTGTGAGGAAGCAGCTTTGAGAGATGAGACTAAAGTCTTGGGTCTAGCTTGCCTTTCAGACATTGGCTTTGATGGTATATCTCCTCTACCAAAATAAGCCAGCATCAGGAAGGCTTTCAGACCTACCTGAAATATGTTCACTGAGCAAGAAAAACAACTCTTGCCTGTGCCCTGGGCTGGCCCCTGCCTGACCCTACGTGCCCTTGGGGGTTAGAGATAGGTAGCACAGAATCAATCACAGACTCTAGGGGCAGGTAAGAAAGCTGCAGCAAGCCTCTCTGAACACTGCTGCAAGCTCCTTTAATACCCTCCACCCATGCCCCATTAGTCCCAAGAAAGCATCTCTTCTGAACAGCAGCTCCCTATTGGCTGGCAGCATCAGCATCAGCAATCCTTGGTTTCTCAAGCAGTCTTCAATTAGGTCCTCCTGCAGCAGTTGCCTTTGCAGTTGTGCAGCCCCCAGCATTTATACAGAAGCTGGCCACCACTGTTCTCCTACAAACAACAACAGAACAAGACTGAACATATAAGCTAAAGAAGAGAAGACAGTAAATTCTGGTTCATGTACTGTGGTGGTCAGTGTTTATTAAAGCAACAGAATCTAGGAGATCCTGGGAGATGGGCCATCAGGCATGCCTGTGTGTGATGGTTATGAGTGTGTTAAATGAGGTGGGAAAACCCTCCCACAGTGGGCAGCACCAATCCCAGCATGAGGTCCTGGATTGTGTGTGTGTAGAAAGTCGAGAAGGTGGAATGTACTTATTGCTTCCTGTTTCCAGTTGTGGATGCTAATTGACTTCCACACCATGACAAACTGTATCTCTGTCTTAGGTAGGGTTTTACTGCTGTGAACAGACACCATGACCAAGACAACTCTTATAAAGGACAACATTTAATTGGGACTGGTTTACAGGTTTAGAGGTTCAGTCCATTATTCTCAAGGTGGGAGCATGGCAACAACCTTGCAGACTTGGGACTAAACGAGCTGAGAGTTCCACCTCTTGTTCTGAAGGCAGCTAGAAGACTGGCTTCCAGGTAGCTAGAACGAGGATCTTAAGCCCACACCCACAGTGACACACCTACTCCAACAAGGCCACATCTCCTAATAGTGCCAACTCCCTGGGCCAAGCATATACAAACCATCACAACCCCTGAACTGTGAGCTAAAATGACACACTTCCTCTTAAGTTGTTTTTAGTATTTAATCATAGCAATATAAAGGGTAACTAAGATTTATACTTTGAGTTTAGATGCCACAACAAACCAGCCATGGGCACCTCTACTAACACACATATTTCATAAGTCAGGTATGTTTTCATCACTAATGACCCAGCAGTATTCTATCCTCCATGAATTGTTCTCTGACTCACCACAACACAAACGTACTCAGGTATCCCAATTCACATATTAATAGGACAAGGCCCCTAGGAACACAATCAAATTAAATCCATTCAGATTTCCGATTCTCTGCTTATAAGCTTTGCCCAAGCTTCTTTTCTTCATAAGCATTCAAACAGAATGATTTCTTTTCTGGGGTGGCATAGAAATTCTCCACTAGCTGAAAGTGTGCCATCCCTCTGCCTGTGGTCCATGATTATGTGGAAGGTTTTCTCTGAAGGAGAAAACATGACAGTTTTCATTTGAAATACAGACCTAACTGTTCTTTCTTGAACATTTTTATTAAGTTTTTCATACAGTATCTTTTGATCATATTCTTTCCTCTCCTGACTCCTTCCAGACTGTCCCCACCTTCCCACTCAACCAATTTTTCTTGGAAGTCAACCTTGTGAAAAAGCTGGTCTTCTGTCTTCAGAATGTGATAAATGATATCTAGGGCTGATTTGGAACTTTAGTCTTTCACCCCTGGGGGGGGGGGTGAATCCACAAGGTCAGAAGGAAAATGGAGAAAGCCACACAGGACTCCTGCCTTTAGTGGGAGCAAATGATGGAGAACACTGTGACCTTCAAACCTCTTAAAAGTAGAAAGGAAAATGCAACTATTCCATCAGAACATGGGCTGTCTGGAGCAGAGTATGAAAGCAGAGACAGCCTCAAAAAGGATCAGAGAGGTCAGTCGGGGCAGGAACAGATGCCCAGAGAGAATCACTCAGAGCAGGAGGAAATGACAGGACACAAGACAGCAGCAGAGATTCAGCACCCTACTAAGCAAAGGCATCTGAGATGAGGTAGGACCGGAAAATATTACAGTGTTATCTGTGGAGAAGTCTAGTTACTCCAGTCTGTGGATACTCAAATCTCTTACACAAAATAGGATGATACTTGCATAGAAGCTATATACACCCTCGTGCATATCTTAAGTCATTTTCCCATTGTCCACAAGAGTTAATACAGTGTACATGTGATATACATGTAGTACCTGTCATTTGTTAGTGATAAGAAGTCTTAACATGCTCAGATGTGACAAGTAAACAGGTGTGTGTGTGTGTGTGTGTGTGTGTGTGTGTGTGTGTGTGTCTGGATATCTTTGATCCAGAATGTATGTGTGGGCATAGACCTGTAGGTGCAGAGGCTGGTGACATAAACAGATGCAGTGCTCTAGGAAGCTGTGCAGTGACACAACAGAGAGCACAGAGAACAAAGATGAGGGCTGTGCAGAAACACAAAGAGAGACCAGAAGGAAGCCTGATGTGCAAACCTTTAATCCCAGCACAGGAGGCAGGTCACCATGAGTTCAAGGCTAGACTAGCCTACATAGAGAGCCCCAGGCCAGTTTGGGAAACAGTGAGACCTGAGCCTGGAACTGGTGTTTTCGCTTTGGATGTCTCCTGTCATCGAACTAATTCTGAAGTTAGTTTACAAGTGTTAACACAACCCCAGTAAAAAGGCCAGGAAGCTTTTGGATGACGACAGACAAATTAGAAAGTCACATAAGAACAGCTAGGAATGCATCACAAGGCCTGAGAGGAGGTAGAGTCTGGCTCAGGAAACACTGAAACATGACACTGATCCGGCACAAGTAGGACAGAGCTGTCCCGGCGCCTGAAGGATGGAGCATCAAAGGACCTGAAGACAATGTCAAAGAAGAGGTGAAATGGAGGACATTTCAGCCTAGCAGAACATAAAATGATGTAAAAGTCCACTCCTCGACCATCTTCAAAGTAATCTCCAGATGGATCAGGGATGTAAGCTAAGAAGCAAACTGCAGCAAACCCAGAAACACGGTAGAAAGGAATCATTTGTCCGTGTTGTACATTGTAGTATGATCATTTGTACAACAATCAAAGTAGGACACTATCGCCAACGCACCACACCTCACACTGAAAAATCAAAGATGGATATGTTTAAGATAAGGAGTTCATTTTATATTTTATTATCTATCAAAACTGGCAGGATGGATGGAAGTATTCGCAATGCACATCACAAATAAAAGGCTGCGTCACTCATGTGTAAGGAACTTTACCAAATGAAGGATCAATATATAAAAATTCCTCCGGGTAAACAGGGAAGGAGGACTCATGAAAGAAACATACAAATGCCCTGGGCGCGTGTGAGAGATGTTGAATTTCACACACAGAGAAGTGTCATTATTAAATTATAATAATTGTAACCCGTATATATTGTTTCTCTGCAGGAGGCTGTCAGAAATGCAGAGGCCAGGGTCAAGACTGGGGAGTGGGCATCCCTCTGTACTCTAGGGTGATGGCAAGGTGGCACAGAGCCAAAAGGTAACTTCTCAACATTGCATAACTGTACATGGAGCACAGCAACCTGCCTATCTCCTAAAACTCCAGAAGAGTGCACACTCTCACACAAGGGTTTTTATTGTGTCCTTGTCTATAATATCAGTAGGAAATAACTTTGAGGTCCCCAGTGTATCCTTACACAAAGAACAACACATTTTTAAGTTTTACTTTCTGTGCAAAAGATGACATGCTCTGTGCACCACTTATCACACACACACACAAAATATAGATATAGATATTTTGTGTGTTGGGAAGATACCAACACATAAAAGATCAGCATTGATCCTGCATTGTTCACTCAAGCTAAGGAACTGATAAAGAGAGACTTTATGGTCATTTCTGATGTGTGTGTGTGTGTGTGTGTGTGTGTGTGTGTGTGTGTGATAAGTGGTGCACGTAGCATGTCATCTTTTGCGCAGAAAAGAAAATTTAAAAATGTGTTGCTCTTTCTGTAAGGAGACACTGGGGACCTCAAAGTTATTTCCTACAAACTTTGAGAGAAATGGTCAGGGTAGGGATGGTAAGAGAATCACTGCTCTGAATACAATTTTCCCATGGTGCTAACTTTAAATGTGAAAATATCACCTATGCATATGATGAAAGCATATGCATATAAGGGCTGGGTGGTGGGAAACCACAAGTAAAGAGCAAGATGAACAAATGACCTTTCCTCATGTCAGGGCACATTGAAGCTGCAGTGGGAGAGGGGGGAGCAGGAAAAGGACCCGGGCAAGGTTCAGCATCTTTCTACATATGTGTGTGTAGGAGGGAGGGAGAAGAGGGGAGAATGGGAAAGAAAAAAGAGCTCCAAAAGGATGAATATCATAGAACATCAGTGTGTATCTATGTAATGAACGATCATAGACAGTCCAAAGTATTCAATTGTGTCTATATCTGTAAATACACACAATATGTGTATTTCTAGTCTATAACCACTGAAAGAGCTGAGGACATCTGACTGATACTGAATATACCCCATGTCAAGATGTTGGGTTCTAATACCATTCCCCACTAAAAACAACTAGATCATGTTTAGGAACTAACTGGTTCCATATAAGAGGCAGAACAGGGCACAGGGAGCTGAGATAGTTCACCAAGCCCCCAACTAGCTGACCATGCTGGAATAACATGAATCACTGAAAGATAGAATGAAATAATTGAGTATTTTAATGAATATTATTCTGCTAAAAACAGAGCACCAGGAGCCTATGATCCATAAATGAGTGAGTGGGGGAAGGGGGGAGGGGAGGGGGGGAGGGGAGAGGGAGGGGCAGAGGTTTTCCTATTTGCTCTTATTGAGGGCTGACTAGCAAAACAATCAGTTGATCAGAAGAATCACCATTTTGCAGCTTTCAGGGTAGAGGGAGAATCAGGCAAAAACCACAGGATGATTGATCATCCCAGGCTTGACTCTGCGTTGAATGCTGATGAAGCACAGACTATCTGCAGGCTCCGGGCATCTCCCGCAAATCCTCTACAGCAACGTGGGCAGACCACAGGGAACTGTGCAGCAAATGCACCAAGTGATCAAAATAACGGCCACCCAGGCCAAACCGCTTGACGTGTGTGCTTTGAGAGCGTGTGGGCGTATTCTCCATACTTCTCTGAACAGGAGACTCAGGGAGATTTCTACAGCCTTTATCTTGCTTGGATGGGTGGCAGCACCTGGCCCTGTCAGTACCTGACCCTGTATTTCTAGTCTGGCCATATGGCTCAATGAGTAGAGGTACTTATTGCAAGGACTTGATGACCTGAGTTTGATCTGCAGATCCCACCATGCATCCTAAGCGAACTGACATCCAGCCATTGTCCTTTGACCTCCACAGGAGTGTCAGGGCGCATGCACAACCCCCTCAAATTGAAATTTTTAAAATTATTTCTGTAGCCTCTGGAACTTCTCTCTCCATACTTTCATAACTGTCCCTATTTTTCCCTTTCTTCCCTTTATTCATTCATCCCTAGAACATAAGTCCTTAGTTTCTACTTGGGTGTGTCACTACTCAATATCTATTCCCAGTGACCACTCTCCCATTATTAGGGCTCCAAGTACCAGAGATTTGAAATTTAGATCACCAAATATTTATTCTTGTGCTTTGGAATGTGCTTTAATTGTAAATAAACTATCTGTCTGTGTGCACAAGACTATGGGCATTCTAGTCCCCAGAACCACAACGGAAAAAAAAATGTAACAGATTTACATTAAATATCATCTTATCTCTTGCTGCATAAAACAACAACAAGCAATAGATCTGTTTTGCCTGTCCCAGGAACATGCGGCTGCTCAGCCTCAAGCTCCAGTGACTGGGCACTGAGCTAATAGGCCACCAACCAAATACTCTATCAATGACAGAAGCTGTCTATAAAGTCATTGGAGGGAATTTTTGTGGAAACATTATTTCTAACCCAATGGCATTTATACCTTAGCACACATTTATTTATATTTTAATGCTGGGAAGTGGGGGAACAGGTATACTAAGAATGTGCCCTAAAGGTAGAAACAAAGCCAGCTGTGGTGGCATAAGTGTCTAAACCCAGGAGGGAGATGGACGCAGGAGGGTCACTCACCCTCCACAGAACAGTGGTCTAGTTGGGTGTGGTCCCATGGTGATAGTGCAGGAAACAGAGGTGCATGGTGCCCACATCCCTGTAAAGGCCTCCGCTGGGATGGGCGGGTTGCCCTTACTCCCCACCTTCCTTTGTCCAGATCAGACCATATCGTCCATCTCACTGTCCAGGGACAGGGGAGGACATTTCTTCTCTAGTTGCAAGGCCCTCAAAGCTTGCAAGAAAGGGTATGGGTGCAGGGGTCAGGTGTATTAGTAATCCTCAAGGCAGAAACTTACTCTGATAAATATAGCCAGGTGCAGTCATCCGTGCTGGATAACTAGCATCCTTGTAAGGGAGAAGGAAGCTTGGTAAGGGGAAGAGACACACAGATAAACTGATGCTTCGTCCCAGGGGTGGAGCTGGTGGATTGACCGTTCTGACTGCTTCACAATGCCAGACCCCTCTTCCAGCTGCTGATCTTTTAGAAGAGCGACACCCTTGGGTGGCACCTCGCCTTTTCTTTGCCCCATGTCCAAGGCCTCTCTGCTTTACCTTCTTGACTCCTTAGCAGCTGGGCAACAGCTGTGTTTTAGCACTGCCCTACATTTCTGCCTTTCTGACCACCTTCAAGTCACTTCTCTGTCTTAGACTCCCTTTGTTCCTAAAGGATCTCCCAGTGATATGCTAACGCTGCCCTTCAGGCTTAAGAAATTGTCTGGCAAATGTGGAGAAGCTTCTGGAAATCTGAAAACAACAACAGTCCTTTATGAACGTGAGCAGTGCAGTCAGGTTAGAGATGGTTCTTGTGACACTGGAAGCGATGCTTGGAAAGTGGGTGCACATGTTTCCATCCGTGTTGTCTTGCCTGATGTGTACCTTTGCCTAGGAATTACTCTAAAAAGTTACTGAATAATCTCTGGCTGTCTCTCAGTTCAAAGCCACACTAACACTTCCATTCTAAGGACACATTTGACAGAGAGGAGGAGAATTCTGCCAATGAAGGACCAGGCTGCCGTTTGGGTTGCAGTTTATTGACTACTGAGATTTCTCCCTTCTTTTCACGGTGATACCCACAGAGACATTTTTATGGTTTTGTATTATATAGCTGTACCAAATGCTGGGGTGATGGATGGGCAGATAAAAGAGGAAGAGATTTGGAAGTTCTGGAAAAGGAAATTGAGGGTTTAAAACTGTGTGTGTGCCAGGACATACCAGTACAGCATCAGCGGATACAGTGATGATGCAAACCTTCAGCTGTTGACATTGTAGGAGATCTAAGGGTGGTGTTAACACACATGGATTCCACATGTCTCTGAACACAAGGAGGAGGCTCAGCGGAAGGTCACACCCCAGCTCCTTTATTCACAAGGTTTGGCTTTTCCACTGTTGACATCTCTTTGAACTTCATAGTGAAATCGGCAGGTAAACTCGGGAAAGGTATTAAAACCTTGGCTTTGAGTATAAGGAGAGCAAGACAAGAATCTATCCTCACCTGATGATCATTGGAGACTAACATGGAAAGTGGGATTCCAAGTGTGTTTTGCACATGGTTACAGTGCAGAAAACCCAGGCAAAGGCACCACAGCCCCACACCTGTGGAGGTGAGCCTCTCTGGGTGCAGGAGCCCCTCCTCTACAGGGACTCTGGTGGCCTAAGGGTGTTCCCTGAGTATCGAGGCACAGAGATGCTGCGCCACAGCAGCAGAGTGTCTCCTGTCCCCCAGGGATGCACGGGGGTCTCCTGTCCCCCGGGGATGCATAGGCATCTCCTGTCCCCCGGGGATGCACGGGGCTCTTGTGGTTTTGACTCTTCCAGAGAGTAGGTTCCGGATGCTAATGTCGTATGACAGGGGATACCTGGACACACAGGAGCTTGTTCACTCTCAATCGTCCCCAGGAGGCCACGGCATCTTCCCATAGAGAAAGCTCGCCCCGTAGCACAAACCCAGCCCTTCCTACTTCCACTCTCTTCCTAGACATTTGGCTCCATGCCCATTGGTTGGTTTTTTTTTGTTGTTGTTGTTTTTTGTTTTTTGTTTTTTGGTTTTTTTTTTTTTTTTTTTTTGAGTCTTTACATACTAGTCAGACAGTTCCATTCCTTCATCATGGCCATTTCACTCAAACGTTTGTCAGTTCTCAACAACTGTTACCAGTGTCTCTGCTTCTCTGATCTCTGTCCCATCTTTTAAAAATATTTTTTATATTTTGAAATTGTAATATAATTAAATCATTTCCCCTTCCCTTTTCATCATCCAACTCCTCCTATGCACCTCCCTGTTCTTTTTCAAATCCATGAGTCTTTTCGCCTGTCCTTCCTGTTTTACACACACACACACACACACACATACACGCATATGCACAATTTATATAAAACCCACCTGCTCAGTCCATACAATGTTATCTCTATGCGTTTGATCTCATGGATGACCAGTTAGTATTAGAAAGTCAATTTGAGGGTGCTCATCTCTGGGGAAGACGATTTCTTATACTCTCAGCATTACCCAGTTTAGATAAGGTTCAAAAAAGAAACTTCTCTTTGCAGAAGATAGAGACCATTGCAGAAAAACCATAATCAATCAAAATGCAGAAAATCAGAGATCTTGTGGTACCCAGTCCCAGCTGATCAATCTAAAACACCATCCCTGCATTTCAAAAGTGGAGGCATAACAATCCTAAGAGACAGAGGTGTAGGGAGTTTGCTGTGAAACCGCACCTCCTAGAAATGCTGTAGAGACTACACCCATCTTCATCGGGCCTACACTGAAGGCAGGCAACACAGAGAACTCAAATTGGATTGCAGCTTTCCTTGCTCAGTTCTGGCCCTCGTTATGTCATCCGTCGTCCTGCAGGTGAGAATTAATAAGATACATGTGGTGCATCACCTCCATCTCCCAGGGCCTGTCCTACAACTGCCAGCCTTGTCATCATCTCACCCATCACCATCTCAACCTTCTCTCTGCACTTCCCCCAGGCTGGCTGTCCTTCTCTGCCCTGAGCATGCAAACTCTCCAGCACCAGGCACTGTGATACATCCAGAAACCTTTTTTCTAGAATGCCCCTTCTTTCAAACACTCTTTCCTTAATAAATGCTGCACATCACTCAAATCCGGTCAAGTCGGTCTTCCTCAAAAGCATGATTGCTAACCCTGAAAAGCTCGTAGTCCCTTTATGGAGTCCACGTGCGTCTCTTCACAGCATGAAAATGATGATTATTATTTTATGTATATCATTCTGATGGATTGCCCCTCCTCCCCCAAGACCAGACGCTTCTGATGAACCGCAGTAACATTGACTCTCAGCTCTTGATCTTTAGCGCGTGAATTTTTGTCCATCCCTAAGGCTCTGCTTGACACTGTGACAGGCTGTTGCCCACCTAAGCAAGACTCCTTGCTCTCAGTGATTTGTGTTGAGTGTAAGAAGCAGGTATAAAGACACACAATGATTAAAGACTATGATGCCTAGAAATGAAGAATGATGAACCAGGGACTGTGGGCAGATAGCGAGGCTCTCTTATAAAAATCGAGGTGGAACAGACGTGAAAAGCAGACACTGAATGGGGTAAGAGATGAGGTTTGGATGCAAGAACAAGGGCATCTTTTAGGGAGCTGTCCACATGGCCAGGGCCCCAAAGCACCAAAGGAACAGAAATTTATGAGACATTTAGAAAGCCTACCAGGACCAGTGTGGGAAGCAAAAGTTTGTGTGCTAGTCTGAGTGAAATTGGGAGCTATTAAAGGTACTTAAAAGAATTATCACACTTGAGTTGTAGTTTGTAAGACCCTGAGGGCATTATGGAAACGGTGTGCAAGCCCATGAGGCAAAAATTGCAGAGGAGGCTGGGAATAGGGTGAGCCCTGGAAACAGGACAAGGGTGAAAGGACACTTGTCTGAGGCAAAGACAGAGGCCAGGATGCTATCAAAGATTATGGACCCAGTAGCAGAGTAGACCATGACAGGTTAGATGGTTGGATGGATGGCTGCTTGGATGCATGAGAATTTGCTTTTTCTATCAAAGATAGATAACCTGGCAAGGACCAACATTCTACAATTCTCTCAATCCTTGTAAAACTTTTATGCAAAGGAATTCAAAACTTTTAATCTCCCTCATCTTATAAAAATTTTATATGCATCTTTAAATCTACCCCACCAGGCAAAACTCTTGTTTATGCAAAGGCCTCACTGCATTCTAGGAACTTGATGGCCTAGAACAGCTGACCCCTTCCCCTTTAACTTTCATTTCCTTTATGTTCAATCTTTAAAAACTAGTCAAGCATGAAACACTGTGAGTTCAGACTCCACTAATGAGAAAAAGGCATAGTCATCACCTGATTTAGATAAAACCTAAGTGCACTTCCTGTCCTGGTGTTCTTGCTAGCCTGGTTTGGGTTGTGGTGCGATCATTTTTTCTAAAAGAAATTGCCTTGCCAAGTTATTGTCATGTTGCTCTTGGGTTTCTTTATGTGACACCAAGAGTATTTGTTTCCAGTGGATGGATGGATGGATGGATGGATGGATGGATGGATGGATGGATAGATGTATGAGTGGGTAGATGATTGGGTGGATAGATGGATTGGTGGGTGGATGGATGGGTGGATGGATGGGTGGATGGATGGGTGGATTGGTAGATGGATAGATGGATGGATGGATGGATGGATGGATGGATGGATGGATGGATGGATAGATGGGTGGGTAGATGGATGGGTGGATGGATGGGTAGGTGGGTGGATGGATGGGTGGGTGGATGGGTAGATAGATTGGTGAATGGATGGATGGATGAATGGATGATGGATTGATGGATGGATGATGGATAGTTATAAGGATGAATACATGGATGACTCCATGAACACATGGATACATAGATATATAAATGCATGTGTGCATGGATGAATGCATAGATGCATGAATACACAGAAGAACCGACAGATGGAGAAATGTGTAAAGGTAAATAACACAACAAAGAATGAGGTTTCAGAGTCAGAAATACGATTAAGACATATTGTTTCCCGGATCCTTCCAAGGTTCTCTGGAGAAATCCAACCAATCAAGTACATTCATAGAGAGATCTATGTCAGAGGAAGTAGGTTTTGTTCTTGAAGAGTAGACCAAATGACAGCAAACTCAGATAGGAGTGGTGTTGAAACCAAATATTTCCTTCCCCCAGGAGACTTTATTGTTGTTTTCCTCTCTGAAAGCCTTCATCAGATTAAATGAGGTTCATCCACACCCCTAAGGAAATCTTTCCTTATAGTCAACTATTTTGAGACAGTAACTATGTCATCAAGTGACTTCTTTGCCGCCTCTGGATCATCATTTTACAACATAACCAGATACCACCACTGCCTAGCCAAGGTGACAAGCCAAGGTGACACATTAAAAGTACATTGAAGCTCTAAGCAACTGACTCAGTCTCTTCTCTGTTGCAATCATAAAATATTCTGACAAAAGCGACTTAGCAGAAAAGTTTCATCTGTCTCAGAGTTCACAGCATAGTCTCTCGTGGGTAGGGAAGCCTGAAGCAGCCACACATCCTGCCCAGAGTCAGAAGATGGGAGCGGTGGATGCTTCTGTTCCTTCACTCCCTCTCACCCCAGTCTTACCCACAGTCATGAAGGGTCTCCCTGTATCAATGAACATCACCCAGAAAATGTTCTCAAGCATGTCTCAGGCTTTTCTCCTGATGATTCCACATGTTACCAGGTTGACATTTCATACTGACTCTCAGAGACCAGGAGTATCTCAAGAGTAGACAAAGTAGTCCCTGGGCCAAATCCTGCCTGTGGCCTCCTCCTTAGAACAAACCCCAGCATGCCTGCACCTTGGGTCCTATCTGTGGCTGCTGTTGTGTGACAGCTGGAGAGATCAGTGCTGAGAGAAAAGGAATGGGACATGGGTGGAGTCCCCTCTCTCTGGTCCCTTGTAGAGAGTGTGCTGAGCCCTGGGCTCACCTCCTTCCAAGGGAGTTCTTAAAGCAAGGTGACAGCTGAGACCTTAAGGAAAAGACTTGGGATTCTGAGAGTCAGCAGCTCTGAACCCAGGAAGGAGCTGGGGAAATATTAAAAGAATTAAAGATGACAGGAGGTGTCACCGAGGGAAAGAGGTGCAGGGCATCTGATGTGCCTTGAAAGCAGCTTAAGGTCTGGCATTAGACAACTATGACCTCACTGCTCAAAAATGGAAGCCTGGAACTTCCTAATAAATCTCACCAGAGCACCCAGCGGTTTATCCATCTGAGAAAAGGACTGCAGGAGGGTGCACCAGCGCAATGGGTTCCATGTTGTAAGTAGAGACTAGGCTTGGGGTGTCAATTTTTTAAGCCGTTTATCACCACTTCCAAAATGGAGAAAAACAATTTCCAAACATTTGTGATCCTTTTTGACTAGAGCAGATTATAAAAGCTTAAATGTTAATGACATGGTTTTCTGTATAATTACTTCTGAGTTTGGTCTGTCACTTCCTATCTGGAAATGGTTTGTCTGCTCAGTGGAAAACTACCACCTCCTGTCTCTTCTAGAATGAAGTTTACCAAAATAAAAGGACTAACATCTCAGCTCCTTAACCTGCACCTGAGCACAAATAGTATTTGAAAATCTGCTCCAAGAAGGATTGAAAGAAACGTTGATAACATTTAATTATATTTTGTGAGATTTATTTTTACTTTCTCATTTGTAAGGAAATTTACAATATTTGCAAAAATTTAAAAAACTAAAAGGACAGTAACTCTCTTTCTTGAGAAGACTATATCCACCCCTCCTAAGAAAACAGTTATTATTTTCCTTAGCCCCTGCCACTCTTATCTCTCTCTGACTTTCTCTGTTTTTGTGTATACACACACACATCTCTCTCTCTCACACACACACACACCACACATATATAGTCCACATACCCCCACACTCCTCACACATGTGTACCTGTATCAAAACCTTTTCATAATAAACTACAACTTTACTCCAGAAGACAACAGCTAAGACAGTGCCTTTTCAGATAAAAGTAGCTACAATGAGTTCCCTGGCAGGTATCATTACCTCAGGACATAACAAGAACCACACCGAGCGCTCAGTGTACAAACCCCCTATAACCTCTGAAGAAATCTCAAAACACAGTTGCGCCTTAGGTTTCCAGATAATAAATCGAGACGACTTAGCTCTATGACATAATCACCCAACTCCACAGCCTCTACCCTCACCCCACTCTAGAGACCCACAGCAGGAATCATAATAGAAATTGATACTCTGAAATAACAAAGTATATAGCGACATTCCTCTTGAGTCATCTGAACAGTGATGCTTGTATGTTTTATTCTTTGACAGTTTCATACACGTGCTTAACAAATTTTACTTATACTTGATACCCAGGTGCCCTCTCTTCCCCTCCTGCTCCCAATAAAACCCTTCCTCTTTCTAAGAAGTCCCCTCCCACTTCTTTCTCTGTGTGGCCTAGTGAGTTTCATTAGGGTTTGGTGCATGGACATGGCTGGGAGGCTACTTACTGGAACATGGCAAAATTATAAGGGGCTTCGTCATGGGAGAAAGTGCCCTCCTCCTCCTCCTCCCTCTCCCCCTCCACCCTCTCCTCCTCCCTCTCCTCCTCCCTCTCCTCCCTCTCCTCCTTCTCCTCCTCCTCTTCCTCCTCCTCCTCCCTCTCCTCCTCCTCCCTCTCCCCCTCCACCCTCTCCTCCTCCCTCTCCTCCTCCTCCCTCTCCTCCCTCTCCTCCTCCTCCTCCTCCTCTTCCTCCTCCTCCTCCTCCCTCTCCTCCTCCTCCCTCTCCCCCTCCACCCTCTCCTCCTCTCTCTCCTCCTCCTCCCTCTCCTCCCTCTCCTCCCTCTCCTCCCTCTTCTCCCTCTCCTCCTCCTCCTCCTCCTCCTCCTGCTCCTCCTCCTCCTCCTCCTCCTCCTCCTCCTCTATCAGCAGCAGGTCTGAGTCTCACAGGAGGCCTGGGCTTCACAGCGCTTTCTTCCTTCTCAATGAAAGGTTAACTGGCCCAATCTCACATTGCTAACCACAGCTCAGGAGCTCCTGAGTGCAGAGGTCACACCTTGCCCCTTTGCCGCATTCCTCCCCACACTCTGGTCCTTACATTCGTTCCACTTCCTCTTCTACAGTGTTCCTTGAGCCTTGGAATGTCATATTGGGATATGGATTGGGCATGCCACTTGAGGCTAAACACCACACTGTAATTTATGCTGGGCACTTTTACCTGTGGGCAACACTATCTTTTTAACGTGGCATGAGGCTGTCTTATGAACCAGACGTCACCACCTTCTCTTTGTCTATATAGAGATCCTGTAACAAGCAGATTTCCCTTCTCTTTCCTCCTCTTCCTCCAGCAAGTGACAGAGGAGACAAACAAATTAGTACCCGGCATGCTTTGCTAACCCTGACAAGGCTCCATCCATCCCAATTAGCAGGCGTGCTGCTTCCGTGTTTTCTCTTCCTGCGCATTTGTCTCAGTTTCTGATGCTGGTGTTTGCAATTTTTTTTTTCCAGAAAACTGCTTTCAGCTTGCTCCCAGATTCCATTAATGAACGGTTTTATAACACAGCCGTCAAACAGCCCGTGCTCTTCCTGCCATCTTCCACGGACACTGTTGGAACCTGAGTGCCTGAAAAATACCCCTCTCTTCATCCCTGACCTTCCGTGGCAAAGCAGGTCGTCAGCCTCCTCACGGGGAGCTGCGCTTTAGCTGGTCTGGCTGTGGGGCACAGAAAGTCACCGCGGTACCTGATCTCGGTTCCTGCCCGGCCATGTCCTCTCGGTGCCAATCAATTCTTCACACTGGCTCGGCGTGCACCCTCACAGCATCTTCTTTCCTGTGAAGCAGGCTGGCCTTAAGGGTCTAAGAGCAGGGAATGAACACTGCAGCTCCTCTGTCCCCCGTGGATGAGTCTGGCGGTTCCTGGTGTGTACCAGCTCCCATTGTTCCCCAGTGAGACTGTCCTCTAGGTAGCCTCAGAGGTGATTTTCTCGGTGGCACCTGCCTTTGTCCCAGTCATGCACAACACCTCCAATCTGATGCTCCTGGGACAGCCTCCCAAATTCAGCATTTTGTTCAAAGCCTTGTCTCATAATCTGCTGGGGAAGCCAAAGCAAGCCAGGGTGCTGCATAACACTCCCTCACGTCCCTTCCCCTGAGGACACTTACTATGTGTGCTTCAGTGACAAGTTCAACCTTATCAAGTCCTGTGAACACTTCAGGGCATACCTGTGTTGCCGGGCTGGAAAGACCCACCTTAGGAAAGCGTTCTGAAAATGCCACGCCAGTTCAGGTAAGCCTAGCTCCAGAGCTAGCTCGAGCTTCCCACACACTCTTGACCTTTGGCATCTTAGTTCTTCCCATGAATCACAGGGCTATGTTTGTTTCAGTAGCTCTGTAATTTTTATTTTTCATTCACCACTGGGGCAGTGCAAATGGGTGGATAAAGGCTGAGTACCTGGTGCTGCTGTCCCATGGCTTGTGTGTCCCATGGCTTGTGTGTCCCATGACTTGTGTGTCCCATGACTTGTGTGTCCCATGGCTTGTGTGTCCCATGGCTTGTGTGTCCCATGGCTTGTATGTCCCATGGCTTGTGTGTGTGTCCTATGGCTTGTGTGTGTGTCCCATGGCTTGTGTGTCCCATGGCTTGTGTGTCCCATGACTTGTGTGTCCCATGGCTTGTATGTCCCATGGCTTGCTTGTGTGTCCCATGGCTTGCTTGTGTGTCCCATGGCTTGTGTGTCGCATGGCTTGTGTGTCCCATGGCTTGTATGTCCCATGGCTTGTGTGTGTGTCCCATGACTTGTGTGTCCCATGGCTTGTGTGTCCCATGGCTTGTGTGTCCCATGACTTGTGTGTCCCATGGCTTGTGAGTGTGCAGCCTGCAGTGGTCATGAGCATACATGACAGTCCTCTTATTGTTCCTTTGTACTCTGAATACACATAACTGAACCTCCTGCCACGACCCAGACTCTTTCCCCATTGACATGAGGGTTGTAAATTTAAAACTACATTGGAAACACATAACACCCCAGTCAGAATGGCTGCCATTAGAAACAACAACAAAAACAAACAAACAAACAAACAAACAAAACCAAATGACAAGAAATGCTGGCAGAGAAATAGCCCTGATGCAGTGCTTGTGGGAATGAAGAGTACTGCACGCACGATGGAAGTCAGTGGAGCTGTTAACAAAATACTAGGAGCAGAATCACTGTATGACAGAGGTATACCATCCTGGGCTATCAACCTGGGAGATTCTAAGTCAGTAAACCATCCTGCTTGCTGTATTATTCATAGCTGTCAAAACATGAAAACAGCCTAGAGATCTACCAGCTGGTGAATGGACAGGAAGAAGTAACACACATAGGTAATAGGAATGGAAATACGTTCAATTTGTAAAGAAAAATGAAACTATAATTTCTGCAAGAAAATACACAGAACTGGAGATGATTAGCTTATGCAAAATGAGCTAGGCCCAGCATGTTGGTTTGAATGAGAATGACCTCCCCCCCCCCCCCATAAGCTCACATATTTGAGTGCCTGAAACCTGGGGAGAACTGTTTGGGAAGGATTGGGAGGTGTGGTTTTGTTGAAAGAGGTATGTCATTGCTGGAGGAGGGGTGTCACTTGGGCTTTGAAGTTGTAAAAGCCCAAGCCAGGTCCAGGTCTGCTCTGTGCCTGTTGATCAGGATGTAAAGCTCTGAGTTGTTGCTCTAGCATCATGCTTTCTGCTTTCTGCAAAACTACTACTACTACTGCTGCTGCTGCTAGTAACAGTAGTAGTAATAATAATAATAATTAAAATAACAGATTAATTTTTTGAAACTATAAGCATTTAATTGTGGATCCACAATTAAATGCTTTCTTTCATAAGAGTTAACTTGGTCATGTTGTCTCTTCATAACTATGGACCAGTGACTAAGACCCAGGAAGACACATAATTGCACGATTTCTCTCATACACAAACTAGATGTGAAGGTGCATGTGCTTGAGTAAAACTGGTGGAAGAAGAGGAAAATGAGAAGAGAGGAAGATCTAAAGAGGGTGTGATGGCTAACCTCAAAGTGATGGGATCTAGAACCATGTGGAAAGTGGGCTCTGGGTATGCCTGTGGTGGATTATCCTGATTGGTTTAGTTGAGGTGAGAAGCCTTGCCCCCTATGGGTGGCACCATTCCCTGGCTGAGATTCTTATCTGAATAAATGGAGAGAGGAGATGGAGCAGATGACTGAGCTTTTGTTTTCTGCTTCGTATTTATGGATATGATGTAACTGGGTGGGCACTTCAAGTTCCCTGATGCTCCAATTTTCCTGCCATGATGGTCTGTACACTTGAAACACAAGGTAAAATAAACCCTTTATCCCTTACATGGATTTGGCCAAGGCATTTTATCACAGTGTTTGGAAAAGAAATTATAACAGGGATGGTGGTTTGAATAAGTATGGCCCCCATAGACTCACGTATTTGAATGCTTTGCCCATAGGGAGTGGCACTGTTAGCAGTGTCCTTGTTGGAGTACATGGGGCTTTGTTGGAGAAAGTGTGTCACTATGGAGGTTGGGTTCTGAGGTCTCCTATGCTCAAGCTCCACCCAGTGTGGCCCACAGTCTCCTTCTGCTGCCTTCAGATCAAGATGTGGAACTCTCGGCTCCTTCTTCAGCACCATGCCTGCCTGCACTCTGCCATGCTCCCCACCATGACAATGATATTGTCTTTATTGTTCAGAGGACTGAACCTCTAAAACTGTAAGCATTTACAGCTTGTCTTCGGGTTTCTATTCCTGCACAAACATCATGACCAAGAAGCAAGTTGGGGAGGAAAGGGTTTATTCAGCTTACACTTCCACAGTGCTGTTCAATACACTTCACAAAAGGAAATCAGGACTGGAATTCAAGCAGGTCAGGAAGCAGGAGCTGATGCAGAGGCCATGGAGGGATGTTTCTTACTGGCTTGCTTCCCCTGACTTGCTCAGCTTGCTCTCTTATAGAACCCAAGAACACCAGCCCAGGGGTGGCATCACCCACAAGGGGCCTCCTCCCTTGATCACTAATTAAGAAAATGCCCCACAGCTGGATCTCATGGAGGCACTTTCCCAATTGAAGCTCCTTGCTCGGTGATAACTCCAACCTGCGTCAAGTTGACACACAAAACCAGGCAGTACACAGTTTAAACATTTTCTTTTATAAGAGTTGCAGTGGTCGTGGTGTCTCCTCACGGCAATAAAACCTAAACTGAGACAATAGAGAAGGAAGAAGGTGAATTAAGAGACAGTAACAAAACACATGTGAGGAGGGACTCTGTGGGCATCAAGATGATGTAAGGGGGCAGAGCAGTGTCAGTGCTAATAAGAGCTACATATACGTATGTATGGAAATGAAAGCCATTATTTTATATGCTAAGTAAAAATAAAATAAGACTGACTAAAAAGTACTCCAGTGGGAATGTTGACTCACCCAGTAAGTCAGTGCAGCTGTAGCTTCTGGAATCTGGAGGATTTGCCTTTACCTGTGCCTTAGTGACCTTGCACAAGTATCCTGACTTCTCCGTCCTTCAGTTCCCTCAGAAGTTGACAACTATAGTAGTAATGATGTCATATGATCTTCATGCTATTAGATGACCTCAAAACCGCACCCCACTTAACAAAGGCTCTTAACAAGTATCAATCACAGCAGGGTAATTGTGATCCCCTCAAAGGCACAGCCTCTAGGGTTCATCTCAAGAATGGGACAGAGATATAAGCCATAGACCTGGCCACAAAGACAGCACAAGAATGGATGCAGCTGCCAAGCTGGCTGTTTCCAGGTGGCAGTGCAGACAGACCATGCTGCACATGGATGGAGTGCTGATCCAACCACCATCAGCTAGCAGCACCGCTGGGCTCGGGACCAAGGCTGAAGGAACCTTTTCATGCAGAAGTCACATTCCTTCTCACAATGCAAACCTGAAAATCCTCTGGGACCTGAGTCCAAGGTGGGCTTGCCTGTCAGCTGACACCATGACCTGGTCTTCCCTTCCCATCCATCACCTGAGTCAGGTTGTCTGTACTGGCATTCTCATGGTGTAATGAGGGAGGCCATGCTCACAGGACTCACACGGAGAGCACGCCCAGTGTAGCTATTCATACACTCATGCCCACATAGTTACGTGTTTCTGATGCTCTCCTGTCAAGACAGTCATTTCACAATCCCACTCTCTGCCTGCGTCCTCCTCTTCTTCCTTTCTTTTTCTGCATGGTCTCCTATCCTCCTCTCCTTCTCTCCTCCTCTCCTCTTCTCCTCCTCTTCCTCCTCTTCCTCCTCTTCCTTCCCAGCCTCCCTTTTTCTCTGGTACATGGCATTTTTCTCTTTTCAGAGTCTGGTTGAATAGTATACTATTTCACTTCTCAGGGAAATACTAATTTTTTTTTTAGAAAGGTTCCTTCCCTCTTATCAGTCTGCAGTGCCAAGGATTGGGAACTCATCCAGACGGAGCCCAGCTGAAGCTGCTGCACAGAATGTGAAATGGCCCCAAATATCCCTGAGCCATGGAAGCCAAAACTCCATGCCTGGTATCTACTATAGTTCAGGACAAACAGACCAGAGAATTGGAAGCAGATAAGGAGAAATGGATTCCATGTTCTCCTAGGCTTCTATGCCTGAGGTCCAAGTATAGTGCTGTATTAGGTCTCTAAAAGACAGTTGGACATTTTCAGAACAAAATCACCTTGTTTAAATGGGGTTTGCATCACTAACCAACCAGCCACCCTTGGAGGACTTAAACTCACCGCTGCTCATTTCTATTTCTTCTGGGCACTAGTAGATACCCAGCATGCTAGTTGTTGAATGGATTTAAAACTAAGCTGGTAAAAGAAATAATACATCACACCATAACATCATTGTGGTGCCAGCTCTGCCTTGATATCTAATATTTAATACCTTGGCTCAAAAAAAATGACTAATAAAATAAATGTCAGTGAACAGGAGGGCCACGAGAACCTACTTCAGTACAAATAGGTTTTTAGGAAAGTCGCGAATATTTTGCTAGCCAGCTCCCTTTCCGTGTGGTATTAGCCGAGGCCGGGCTTTACTCTCTCTTCTCTTCCCCCTCTTTCTTCTCTGCCTCTCAGTCTAAGAGATAAACCCTGCCAGTAATTCCCACTTGAAGCTGCTGGCAGCACATCTTCATATCTTTTTTTCCTGGCTTTTAACATAGGGGAAAAAATTAAAAGCAAAATGTTTCCATTTCCTGACTATTTCTAGAAAAGTTAACTGGAAATGAAAAACAAAGCAGCCTTGATCTGCATCCCCGTGGGGACTCGGTCGCATTCCCACACCCTCCTTTTCCCCAGAGACCCCTCCGTGTCCCTGCACTAACAGGACGCCTGGCCTGTTCTGGGGTAGTGCCAGACTCTAAGCATGCTGGGTCCTCTGGCCCTTCACTACTTTATCCCACTGTGATCTAGCCTATGAGAGTTAGTGGGTCCACGAGGCCAGGGTCCACGGGGCCAGGGTCCACGGGGCCAGGGTCCACGGGGCCAGGGTCGTCTTGCTTCTCCTATGCTGTAATGCTCAGCACTGGAATATCCAAAGTACCTTCTACACAAACTCATTTGAAAACAAAGTTAGTGAAACGAATGATGACTGAAAAGGACATTGTGAAAGTAGCCACAATTATAATATGCCATGCAAATCCACACTGGATCCAAAATTCTTGAAATTCACCAGGTGAGCCTTGGCCACCCTCAACCTTACGAGAGCTTAGTTCTTTAAGCTACAAAAGGCAGAGGAGACACAAATCAAGTTCCAGCAGTTCACATCAAAATTATTGATGAAAGAATTAGATGTATTTAGAAATGTTTTTCATAAATGAGCCTTTTTGATGTTTAAAATCTCTTTCTACTACTCCTCCCATGATCCCTCTTTTTCAACCAAGGGACAGTCACATCCCTAACTCAGAGTTTAGGGACAAAAACAGTAGGTTTTATAATATAAGCCATGTTGCAAGTACTATTTTTAATAGTATGTAGAATAATAGTCCATTTTATAAATAATGACATTTTTAATTCCATGAAATATAGAAACTAAATTAATTCTTCTAGAGTTCCAAGTATTCTGGGAAAAGATTAACTCTGTAATGGCCTCAATTTACCCCTCAGTAGCTTTTCCCAAAGTTGGCAAAAATCACTTAATGGCCACCATCCTTAGAATTTGGAGGTTTGCTAAGGTCACTGGACCTCACCATCCCTAAGGATGTAGGTCTCTCTCTCCCATTGGATAAAATTTCAGCATGGGTGGAGACAGGGATACAAGGCCACACCTCCAGATAAGGAGTTGTTGGCAGCTGATGATTGCAGGTTGGGGTGAGAGTCACTTTTCTTTGGGACTGTGGGCCCTGGTAAGTTGTCCATGTTCCAGTGGATGGCCTCACTCCTGTGAGTATAGAAGAAGCATCAATTATGCCCAGTGGATTACATATCTATAGATAGATAGATAGATAGATAGATAGATAGATATGTATAATATATATATTATACATATATGGTTTGAAGTCGGTGTTGGTGAAGAGAAGGAATTTGTAGGCAGACAGTAAGGGGTGAGTGTAATCAAGACTCACTGTATATAAGCATGAATATTCATGAATATTCATAAAGAACCTTTGGGAAATCCCTTCTCAAAGTTTCTTCAGGACTTTTCATGCTCTGAGATAAACAAACAGTAGGTGATCAGGTAGGTGTTCCTTTTTCAGGATTTCTGACATCGGTTTGTAATGTCTCTTCCCTGACTGGTTTCGAATAGAAATGGTTCTAAGTAAGGCCCCAAGTGATGATTATGCAACCAACCCAAAGACCCAGCTGGGAACCAGGAATGTCACAAGAGCAAGCTAGGTCTTCTGACCCAAGCCCGGATCCCCTGTGAGGAAGGCTGTCAAGTGCATCAGCTTTCAGTGAACCCTGCCAAGGCTCCATGGTACAGTTACCTGATGGGCTCCCCTGCAAACTTCAAACCCAGCAAGTATTTGGAAGCCAAATACTTTTCAGCAGGAAGCAGTTGCAATGTGAAAGCTTTTCAAGTCCTTCCTTGTGGTGTGATATTCAGAGGAACCACCCCTTTGCCTTCAGACAGCAGAGATGCTGTTGGAGGACCCAAGCATTCAGAGCCGTGAATCCCTCAAGTGCCAGGTCATCCCAGCAACATGGCTTCCCTGGGCTTCAGTACTCCTTTCCCTGTGATTATGAAAATATCCTTATTATACTGCAACGTGGCATAGTGATTTGCATCTTTATTGTTTTCACTCAAAAGCTCCAAACTTATTTAGATAAGCACCATTAAGCAAAATTCTAAGTAATTAGTTCTTTTGATGCCTCCTGGTGACAGCAGAGGAGCTCAGAGACATTTATTAGCAATTCCATTGGTCCCGCGTGGGGCGTACCATGCCCAGAGCTGAGGCCCCGTACCAGCTGTCATTAAATGCTGAGATGGAATGAGCTATTTTGCCTTCCCACGCCATTCTACCTCCACCAGCCCCAGCCACTTAGGTAAGACCATTATATCATTTACTTTACAAACATACCACAAATCACTGCTAATGCAGAATCCCACAGGGTGGCCACAGCATCACACCCACCTTTAGAGAACTGTGAACTTCCAGTTCCATCACACACACAGTCAGAACTTTAAAACCAGAAGGGAATCTAAGGGCCCTTTTCATCCTTCCTTGTGGTGGGTCAGAGATAGATCTGAACACATGGGTATCATTAAGGCTCAGCATTAAGGTAAACAGGATCCACATTTCTCACCTCAAATGACTCCCAGAATCCAAATGAAACCAGCACCCAACCCATGGGTGTGGGGTGCTTTTGGTAACTGAAAATCTCCAGCCAGACATCCATTCTTCCCACAGTGACAAACGCTTCTGACCTTTTAAGTTGATATGGAATATATCAAAATGAGGAAAGTTGTTACAACGTAGAAAATAACCAAAAGGTTCTTTGTTTATCTACTGTCTTAGTCAGGGTTTCTATTCTTGCACAAACATCATGACCAAGAAGCAAGTTGGGGAGGAAAGGGTTTATTGAGCTTACACTTCCATGTTGCAGTTCATCACTAAAGGAAGTCACGACTGGAACTCAGCAGGTCAGGAAACAGGAGCTGATGCAGAAGCCATGGAGAGATGTTTCTTACTGGCTTTCTTCCCCTGGCTTGCTCAGCTTGCTCTCTTATAGAACCCAAGAACACCAGCCCAAAGGTGGAACCACCCACAAGGTGCCCTCACCACTTGATCACTAATTGAGAAAATGCCCCACAGCTGGATCTCATGGAGGCACTTCCCCAACTGAAGCTCCTTTCTCTGTGATAACTCCAGCCTGTGTCAAGTTGACACATGAAACTAGCCAGTACATCTACCATCACTCCCATTCAAGTACAAACAGAAAAATTAGAAACTAGGATCCACATCTGAGTGAAAACACACAGCGTTTGTGTTTCTGAGCCTGGGCTAACTTACTTAATGTAATATTTTCCAGGACTTATGAGAGAAGATTAAGAGAGGGGGAGAGGGGATTAAGGAGGAGGGGAGAGAAACAGGCCACATGATTTAAAAGAAGCTGATGTACAGAGCATGGAAGGGTTTAAGTAGGATAGATAAGGAGTTGAGTGGGAAAGAGTCTGGATGGCGAGAGTTAACCAAAAGGAAGTATGTATCAAAGTTCTACAGGAAACCTGCTACTTTGTAAACTAATAAAAAGAGAAACAGAGAGACGAAGAGACGCATGGAGTTGGATGGGTGGGAAGAAGGGAGGATCTGGGAGGAGATCCGGAAGTGGAAATGGTGATCGGAGTATATCGTATGAACGTAATGACGAGGGAGAAAAGAGAGAGAGAGCTGAGGGTGGAGGGGGAGTAGCTTATAGGAAGATTTATATTAAGAACGTAAGGGCTCTGTCTCACGTATTTTAGAAAACAGTTCTTTGAGGGAACTAGCCACTGAGGCAGACAGGAAACTTGGGTCTCAGCTGGTCTTCCGGTTTCGCCTGTGAAGCATCTTAAGACCCCCAGGTCTACAGCAGGCTGACCAGCTGCCGCTGATAAGAAAGGTTGAAAGTCCGGGAACCCCGTTGTTCTAACTCAGGACCTCAGCCTCTCCTCACTCATCTTGTGTCTTTAAGGCAAACTCTTTCCATGGGGTAAATACCGTGGATCTCCCATACTACAGCAAAAGCTAGCTCAGCGGAGACTGTAAATGAGAGCTCCCATCACCTTTACCTACCAGCGCTTTGTCAACAGATTTCCAAAGAATAGACAGGAGGGGCTGCTCTGTCCTACCTCTCCTGCTGAGGATCTGCCTCTGGAAGACTTTTAGGTTTTAGAATTAAATGTGCTTCTCAGTTCTGGCTCCTGAAGCTTCCTGCAAAGTGCCTGCTGTGCGACCTCAACAAAGCTGCCATTCCCTGGAAGTATCCCCACAATCATCTCAGTTTCCCCAGCATCCTATTGCCTGCCTCCGCAACCACACAGAAACTGGAAAAGCATCACATTTTTGGGTCAACATTTCAGAGGAACAGAATTTTCCCCAACTTCCAACTCGTTCTCATTTCTATATCATCAAAGACCCATGAAAAAAAATGCAAGAGATACTGTTGGTTCTCCCAACAAAATAAAACTCATGAGGTGGTGGTGTTTGGTTGGTTTGTGGGCTTTCCTCAAACTAGATGGAGGGACTTTGATCTGAAATTCTACCTGCTCTTTCCAAGGGCCGAGTTACTCACAGAAAGTACTGTGAAGACTCCGAAAGAAACGTTTCATCAGGTCAGACTAACTCAGCCCACCAAAGCTGCAGCAATCCCCGTCGCTTGCCTGGAGACTAAAAAGCATGGGAACCCAAAAGATAAGTAAAGATTGCATCTCTAGATCAGATAGAAACCCAAAACGGAGACCAGTGGGAAGAGGGAAGCTTTGATGTCCAGCATGAGAAGGACAAGAAAACTCAGCACAATTAGCATCCTGTCAGGAGTCAGAAACACCAACCTGAACTCGGTGACACGTTGAAGCCAGTAGGTAATGCAGAAAAATGCCAGGATTTGCACTGCTGTTCCACTTCTGCAGCCCGGTGACCCCACTGCCCTCATAATAACCCCAGATTGGCTCTACCTACTCTTAATTCTTGCTGCTGTTAAGTGCCACAGGGGATTCTCCTCCTCTCTCCTAGGATTCCTCTCTGGAAGCTGATAAAGGAAAGAGAGTTTTAAGTTCCACAGACTTGCTTGAGCCATATTACTGCTTTCCACTGGCAATACAGAAAAGATGTTAACTTAGAGGATTTCTTGATGAAACAAGTCTACAAACGCCCTACTGTTGACAGAATCATCGTAGTTGTCACTTGTCACCTCTCTGCCAGCTGTGTAATTAGTGTCATTTCCAGTAAGTCATGGAAATACAGATGAGCGTGGATGATACAATACAGAATTGTGTAAGTGTGGATATTTTATGGCACCTCGGGAGTGTTGCATTTGTGCATGCCACAGACTTGGCACACACTTCCAGCAGATCTTAAGCACTCACTGTCTTCTGACACACTTTTAGAAAGTTGTATTTGGGTGGGTGATTCTAAGGTATGTGGCAGTGGGAGGGGCATTGAGCAAGCTCTGTGTGGACCTCATTTGGAAATACATTACATTATTAGCATGTTTCTATGGTTAGGATATTCAATTTCACTTTTACACTTTCCTAAATAGAATGTAATTTTAAAAGACAGAATTTAATTAATATAACTTGTACCCAGGTCATCACCTACGCACCCAAACCATGCCCATTTGGCTGCTTTCTCTAGCAAATCTTTCTCTTTCAGAGTCTGACACCACAGAAAGAGCCCATCTACCTTTGTTAATTTTATAACAAAAACACAATTCTAAGTAGAGCTGTGTGAACTCTGGAAAAGAAGATAGAGATGGAAAAGTATTGGCTAAAGCCCTGGTATTGGATACTCAGAATCTGTGATCAGTCCCTAAGCCAGGAGCATCTACACCCCCAGTCTAACTGTGCTCACAGAGAGTTGGCCATGAGGGTCAGAAATAACTTCCAAACAACGAGACTGTTCGCCACCATGCTGACTGTAAGGTAACGAGCTGCTGGGTCGCTCATGGTGTCTCGGGTCATAAGCTCCATGAGGGAAGAGAGTTTTGTCTGGTTTCTTCATAGCTATAGTAGTTGGACTCATGGCCACCAAAGCCACCCACATCCTAATCCGAGGAGATGGTGACTACAGTGTGCTTTACACCAAGCAGCACAAACACAAAGAGTTCCTTTCTCTGAGTCCCAAGATCCACCAAGTGTTCCCCATACTTAAATAATTCTCCACGTGAGTCAGTTATTAGACTTATATAGCATTTGTACGATGTCATAGAGAAGTTTATAGAAACTAAAAGCAAACAAAAATAGCTAACTAATCAAAACTTTACACTCTAAAGCTATACTAGATTAAAGATAAATCCACCTATTCCCGACTTCAAAATGTAGATTGCTGCTGGGGAGATGAGGATGGTCTGGAAAAGGTTAGGTCATCATTCTACAAACATGGAAGCGCCACTGGGAGATTCTTGTGATGGTAATTGTACGTGTGCACAGTGAGGTCGTATATAATATAGGAAATGAAATGCTTGAAAGGGCTGTGGAGGGGCAAGTAGGATGTCTTCATTAGCCCTGCAGGATATGCAATGGATTTTCTGGATAGTGCTAATAGGGAAATGAATGAGGTCTAGGGGCAGTCAGAAGGTTGTACAGACAGTAGCTAGAGACCGGAGGAAGGGAATGAAAAGAAAGTAAGGGGATGCCAAGTTGTAAATATGGACAACAGAGTAGATGACAATCCTTCCATCGAACATGAGACCCTTTGGCTGAGTCAGAAGTAAATTACGGTTGATGTAATACCATTGGCCCTGAGTTGGACTTGCGTTTGTAATGGCGGAGTATCCTAGTTGGTATTTATATTATTCTTACCAACTCAAAACAGCTAGAGTCTTCTGAGAAAAGGGTACCTCAGTTAAGAAAATGGCCCCATTAGGTTGACCTGTAGGCAAGCTCTTAGAGCATTTCTTCTCTAATGATTGATGTGGAAGGGAGCAGCCTGTTGTGAGTGGTGCTAATGTGGAAGGGAACAGCCTGCTGTGAGTGAGTGGTGCTAATGTGGAAGGGAACAGTCTGTTGTGAGTGGTGCCATTCCTGTGCAGCTGGTCATGAGGCATATAAAAAAACCTGGGCAATGTAGCTCCAAGGTCTCTGCTTCAGTTTCTGCCTCCAGTTCTTGCTTTGACTTCCTGTCCTGGCTTCCTGTCCTGGCTTCCTGTCCTGGTATGTGATGGAGTGTGGTCTAGAAGCTGTAAAAGGGAATAAACTCTTTGCTCCCCAAACTACTTTTGGTTATGATATTTTATCACAGTGATAGAACCCTAATCAAGAGAGAGGCTCTACAGAATTATGGTCGATAAGAAGCTGCTGTTAATTGTCATAGGAATAAAGACATTTATTTTTTTAGAAACATATTTGGAATTTGTCAAGGTATAGATGCAGATGAAGGTCATTTAGTAAGTCAACATCCAAGACAAATGTGTAGAATTAGGATAAGTGAAACATATTTAAAATAAAGGACAAGAAGGAAAAATATAGCCAAGAAAGAAGAAAACCAAGGCTCTCTTAAGCCTTAAAAGGAATAGTGTGCGACAGTGGTCATCATCCTAGGGCCAAATGGTCCTTGACAGCAGGGCAGACCACGAGCAATGGATTTTACGCTATGGAGGGACTCAGAGGACAAGAGTGAGCAGAGTCAGTGAGGAAGGATCACGCGGAAAGCTGTAGGGGGAGAATATGGGACCAAGCGGGCCACCTCTTTCCAGAAATGTGACATAGAGACATGACAGATGGGATGATAGGGAATCGTGTTTGAGGAAGAAAATGTTGACATCGTCTGTCATTGTGGGAAGGAAATGTTGATATCATCTGTCAGGAGGGAGATTGAGGGTGAGGCTGAATCACCAAGGGGATACTTAACGTCATAAGATCCCGAGCAGCTAAGATGGATCCAGCACCAAGGTGGAGGGACAGATATTAATGTACGAGGCGATGCGTGTTCACGGTCCTGAGAAATGAGAAAACATGGCGATGATGCTTGCAGGTAAAATTTTCAGCACAATAGAGGAAAACTGAAGGAGTTGATATCTTTTGATTTTAATTCTTCTAGTAAGTAGATGTATTTCTATGAATTCTTAATTTTGAAAAGGGGAGAATAATTTTAGCATTTAAGTCAAATTGCTCCAAGAGTTTCAGATATTATTGTCTCAGCATAGATTTGAATTTATAAAATTATAATCCAGCTGTTTGCATTAACTAAAAAAGCAATTACAAATTTATCTGATGCTTAACACTGGGGAAGATCACATTTGTAGTTCACAGGAAGCATTAATTTTTAAATTTTTTATAGATTATTTTATTTATGTACATTTCAAATGTTATCCCCCTACCCAGTTTCCCCTCTGCAAACCCCCTATCCCATCTGCCTTCCTCCTGCTTTTCATAAGGGTGCTCCCCTACCCACCCACCCACTCGCACCTCCCTGCCCTAGCATTCCCTTACACTGGAGCATCCAGTCTTCACAGAACCAAGGGCCTCCCCTCCTACTGATGCCAGATAAGACCATCCTTTGCTACATATGCAGCTGGAGCCATGAGTCCCTCCATGTGTACTCTTTTGTTGGTGGTTTAGTCCCTGGGAGCTCTGGGGGGGGGGGGGGTGAGGTCTGGTTGGTTGATATTGTTGTTCTTCCTACAGGGTTGCAAACCCCTTCAGCTCACAGGAAGCATTCTCAGCCTTCTTTCTACTCTTCAGCAAATCCCTCTCTCCCATTGCCAGTCTCGGTTTTGCAGGTGTGCCTGTTAAACCTGGGAGTCCTCACATCCCTCCCTTCTTCCCATTTCCACCACGAGGAAATGCCATAGCTGCAGGAAACCTAAATCATTTCCTGGGACATTGTTGTTTTGTAATTTTTTGCCTACATGCAAACCTTTGTATCACACAAGATCAAAAACCATACCTATGAGATACAAAATGTGACTTGGGGTTAGAACAGCACTGCAACGGATGAGGCAGCTGAAAGCACCCACACATCATCGAGCTGTGGTCCAGTCTTCTTATCACCAAGACAGAAGCTGCCCTTACAGAATGTGATGTCAGTGTTGGACATCGGCCCTAAGTGGCCATCATTATAGTAGGGAAGATATTAAATGTTGATGGCTGTTTCTAAAGAAGCACAGGGTTAAGTGGATAAAAGGGTGATCAATAACTCTGACAAATTAAGCATGGCACAGTGAAGCGACCAATACACAAAAATATTTGAATTATTGATTATGCATGTCACACACATACCTCTCCAGACACTGAAAGATTCCAAAAGGAAGGAAGAGACACAATAGACACACAATCGACTCACTGGAGATGGGAGGTGTGAGAAGTGGCCTCTCATTACTAGCGAATGCACAAGTAAGAAAGACGCACGTCATCACAACATCGAGCTGCTGACGGGACTGTTGGGTTGCACGGCAACAAGATCTTTACAACTACTTCCCTAAATGCTACAAACAGCTCAGTGGGCTTATTTTAAAAGACAAGGACAAATGACAAGAAAAAAAACCTCACAAAAATAATTTCTTGCTCCTGTGAAGCCATTTGTATATTCAGGAGCCCTTGTAAGTGAAGTGGGTGTCTTCTAAGCAGTAGAGAGCCTTCTAGGCTGTCTTGAGACTTCATCGCCTCCATTTCAACACACAATCTCCACTGGGGAAAAGAGGGGGTTGGAGAACTTCCATAACTGGGCATCTCCTTGTCCCCCACTCTCCCAAATTCCTTATCTTCAACGTCCTTCCTCCGGCCTGCTCTGGGACACAAGAGGATGACCTGAGTATAATATACGAATAAGTCTTGCTGTACGCTGGCTTCTCAGTGGAATGCACCTGAGCAGTGGAAGGCACCAGCGGAAAACTTAAGCACATGCGGGGGTGCCAATCCTCCACTCACCTCCTGTGGGGGCCAAGGTAACATGCCCACCTCATGCATCCTGGCACCATGAGGGTGGCAAGCAATGCGGTTAACTGGAGGTATCAGACAGCTCCTTAGGAGCTGATATCATCCTATCATCCTCTCCTTCTCCTCTCCACTCCTCTTCTCCCCCATCCTTCTGACCCTTCTTCCCTCCTGTCCTTTCTTCTTTTCCTGTCTTCCATTTTCCTCCTTTTTAAATTTCTTTCCTCCTTGTCCTCTTCCTCCTTGCCTCCTTCCTGTCACTATCCCCACTGTTGCCACAGTGTCCAGAGTATATTACCATTTACTTCCTAGAAACCCAGCTAGTTTAGAGTAGAAAAAGAAAGCCAGACCCCTATTCTTTGCCACTACCTGGATTTTAAATGTCTTGCCTTGAAAGAGGCCCATATCACTTCCAATTGAAGTTATTGACCAGAATTAGTTGCATGCCATCCTTAACGACAAGGAGAGTGACAGCTTCACCCTTAGAGTGGCCCAAGAGAATCAGACACTGGTGGAGCCTGGCATTCTATCACAGAGGCCAGCAGTGATGCAGCATGACTTACTCAGTGATTATAGAGTAAATCATGCACTTTCATCATTAGAAGCAGCACACAATTCACCCAACTTCCTTTGAGTTATAATTGTCAATTACTGGAACTCTTCCAAAAGCAGTGATCAAACACAAAATTATCAAATTAACCCCCCAAATGGGCAATCAGATTGCAATAGCTGTTTCCTCTGATGTTAAAGAAAATTAACCATTAGCTCTTTAGAAAAGCAAGCAAAGCAAGAACAGACCTCCTGCCCGTATTGACTGGCTGTCCCCACAGACAAACGCTGGGGGAAGCTCCCACAGACCACAAACCACATCTCACAGAGAGGCAGAAATACAATGCTATCTTTAAAGGCTTTGTCTGCAGATTGATTACAAAATCCAAGCGGAGACATAATAACTAGTCCTTAGTGTCCAGATATGCAGGAGGAGCACAGTGCTGCAGACGCGGCTTTGTATGTCCAGAGATCAGCAGGATCTCCCCAGTCGTGGCTCTTAGCATGTTCCCTGGCAAGGAAACTGAGGCTACTAGTTGAAGGGCTTTGACCTATAACATGTGTATGTATCTCATAATATCTAATAAAGTTGGGGGATACCGTTGCATGATTTTTATGGAAAGAATTCACAGATCTCATAAGAAACACACACAATACTCATGTATACACATGTGCCCATGCACACACTTGTATGCATACACATGTGCATACATGTGCATGAACATGCCTTATCCTCAAAAATAAGACACAGGCTTGTAGAATGTCACCTGATTCTTCAAGAATTAGCACTGATGACCCCATAATCTTTCTGTCCCATCTCTCACCCTGTGAGAATATAACTCACACTCCTGGAAAATGGGATTGTCTCAGCATAGAGAGATAGTACAATTGGGGCTAAATAGATATTTACATATAACTCCACGTCTGCCAACCCCTAATTTTAAAATATACCATTTCTAGAAGGTCACGGAAATATCTGTTATAAATTACCTGTTCTGTTGGGTCCCTTGTGAGTTTTATCTTTATTTTCTTCTTGTTCCCGGGGACTACAAAATAAGAGATAAACTACAATTTTCTCTAAACAAAGGTGGAAGGAAATATATTAAGCCATGCGAAAGCTCTGAACTGAGATTCCAAATGCTCACTGAAATAGATAATTGCTCTTCATAAACTTTTGCCCAAAGAAAAAAGTTAAAATGTCTAGGACCATCTTTTAATGAGCTGCATCCTCAGCCTTGAGTGTCCCAAAGTCCCCACAGCACCGGCTCTCGGTGTCGTTGTCCAGTTGCTTTAATTAAGCACAGGTCCGGCTTTTCTTGCATCCTAATTAACTCCTGGACTAATTGTGCATCAGATGCTTTTGCACACACTGTAGGTAATCCTAACACAGTCTTAACTTTTCCCACTTTCCCTTTCCACAGAGAAGAAAAGCAGGAAAGTCTTGGGACATCCAATGTCAGGGTCGGTATTTCCCCATGTAAGCAAAAGAGAGAAATTTTAACTTAAAATTATGACCAGTTCCCATGTGTGTACGGCAGAGGGTAGAAACAGTGGAAGATTTCTGTCCTTAGGGATATTTTCCATTCTTGCATATCGAGTGTGTTTTAGGTGAGGTTCACTGTATCTTTGGATTGGAGCTGTATGTAGAGTCTCACAGAATAGATGTGTCCCTGGTGCTCACTGTCCCTGGTGCCAACATCAGCCTCAGCAAAGGCAGAGGGAGGCATGAGGCATCTCCTCTCTGAAGCACAGGTGGATCTGCAGACAACTCCACTTTTCCTAGCTTCTCAGCATCTCCCTCCACCCCCACCACCCCACTCCCCCACCCCCGGCTTCCCCACATCTGTGAGCCTGGAGCGCCCTGTTTCCTGTCCTTCAGTCTCATCTGATTGCTGGCATTCTTCGCTGATCTGGCTTTCACATAACACTGGTTTTGCATATAACTCATGGGAACTGTCCCCTACAAAATTGTCTATACAGTCTTATTTGGTGTGGTCCTCCTAGAACCTCCTATAACTTCCACTTTGGGTTTTAATCTTTTTATAAGTCTTGGGATTGGTCAGAAAAGCCAACTGCATAGTTTTGTGTTTCGGCACCTCGGTCATTGCAAACTGCAAACGGCAGTGCTGTGAGGGAGAACCTAAGCGTGGATCCATCAGCCCTGTGCTCTACACGCTATGCCCTGTCAGGTGAGTGGTGTGAACCAGATGAGTCGCAACATTGAACATCATCAGTTGCTTCTTTGTCCTTGTCTGGTTGTTATCTCATTTTTGTTTAATTTCTTTCATTGTTGGTGATGGGTTGTTTGTTTTGAGGTGCTGGGCCTTGAACCCAGAGCATTATTCTTTTTTCTTTTATTAGATATTTTCTTTATTTACATTTCAAATGTTATCCCCTTTCCTGGTTTCCCCTCCAAAAACACCCTATCCCATTCCCTCTCCCCATGCTTACCAACTTAGCCACTCCTGCTTCCCCATCCTTGCATTCCCCTACACTGGGGCATCGAGCCTTCTCATGTTGGACATCTTTCCTTTGATGTCCAACAAGGTCATACTCTGCTACAAATGCAGCTGGATCCATGGGTCCCTCCATGTGTACTCTTTGGTTGGTGGTTTAGTCTCTGAGAGCTCTGGGGATACTGGTCAGAGCATTATTCCTGCTAGGCAAGCAGTCTACCACTGAGCTACAAGTGCTGTCCCAGCCCCAAAATATTCTGGTATAAGTTCTTATTTTCTGGATGACTGAGTCCTTTCTAGTGGCTCTTGGTTCACGTGTATACTGCAAGCAGAAGAATTTCAGAAATGACCATTTTCAAACTCACAGTGTCATGCAGGACTGTCGTTTAAGCACTGAAGAAATGCATTGCATCTATACAAGGGACAAGCTGATGTAGGCCATCCCCGTACTGAAGCAGTTTGGATGACTATGCAGAACAATCCACTCCCAAGGAGACACTCGTAATTCTAGGAATATATGGGAGAAATCAGTGGTATCTCTGCCAAACAGAACCTACTTGCATTTCTGTAAGCAAATGCTCTGCTTACCAGTTTTCTAAAATCTACATGGTTGTAAGGTACTCCACTCAAAGACAGAGCTGAGCAGCAGAGATCTTCCAGATGAGACAACCCCAGAGCGTCTATTAAGTGCATACCCCTAGTCTGCCAAAAAGACATGTATAACTTTTTTCCCATTTCAAGGTTTTCAATTTTGTTCCCAATAAGTTTACCTCGGGGGTCATCAATAGCATCCCTGAAGGAGCACTGGTAAGCTCTCATTCTCATTAGGTTTGCCCTGCTTCTATCTATGTGGCTACAGGAGTGTTAATCAACCACCTATTTGCTTTGTAAATTGGGAACGATGTAGTCCTGAGCTACTAATAAGGTCATAGCAATAACTTCTGTGTGGAAGTTTTCCTAAGGAAATTGAATTTCATTTGTAAAGTTTCTATTGTTTGTTCTCCAGAGGACAGAAAATGAAGCCCAAGAAACACTTTCCACCAGAAAGTTAGACTTCATGCTTCTCCCCCCAAGTCCCTTACACTAGCAGTTTCTTGCCCTGCGAGATATGACCTTCACTGTCTGCAAGACTGAGACCTGAGGGCAGGCTCTCTGAAGACTGAATCCTTTTCTTTGTAGCAGCTTGTCATCCCTGATCAGATAAAAGTTGTTATCAAATGTAACACTCCCCATATAGTCTTGGTTGCACAGTTCAAATGCATTTTGGTAAAAAGATAGACACGTGCTGGAAGAGGTGGGCCAGTAGGTAAGGGAATGCACTTATCAGCACCCATTTTGGGCAATTGACAACCACAACCACAACTGCTCCATAGGACCACATACCCTATTTTGGTCTCCACAGGCACCTGCCTTCACATGCACAAACAAATGTGCACATACATAATTTTTTAAAAATCCATCTTAAATTTTAAAAAGACAGACATATCTATATCAACCCATGTAATTAACTATATTTCCACAAAAAAGTAAAGAGACATTATTAGTTGATAGATTCAAGGGAATCAATGAAAATCAGTTATCATTTTGAATAATTAAATACCCTTATAAAAGCAGGGTCTAGTTAATATAATGTTAGAGGTAACTCATAAATAAATAGAAAGGGCTGGAGTCTTCATTTGGGAGCACTAGAACATCAAATCTCCTGCTATGGCTCCCTGATATTTCAGGCTGAAGGCTAAGCTTCTGGCCTGTGTGAGATAGTGAAGCCCTCTGAGAAGCATCAGCATAAAACAAAAGTTATCCATTGGTAACACAGACTTAAGACTATAGTCGTTTTAGCACGATCATTAATAATATTGTAATACAGGAGTACAAATCTCTGTCAGAACACAGCTCATCTTCATTTCCTAAGGATTTGATCAATGCGTCCTTTGAGGGTAAGATGAGCCTCCAGGGTCTTCTTATGGGGCCCGTGTACTTTGAAATATTTATATTCATAACATTGTACCTCAGCAAACTCGAGAGAAGGTGAAACATCTTTTCTAACCCTGAGCTCTTGCAATTGCATTGAGCTAACCCAAGAAATATGCAGCTTATTAAACAATTACTCAGAGTGATTGTCTTTTAATAAAGTTAAATTAACTCATTTCATTGTTTTGGGGCCTTTGGGAAATCTCAGAAACAGATTTAGATATCTGACATTTTGGTTTTGAACGCTCTATCAAACCTTAACACACACAAAAAAATCAAGACTTGTCAGAGGAGATGTTGCACAGGTGAGCCTCATTGGACTGTAGCCCTGGAGAAAGAACCACAAACTAATATTCGCACTAGACTGAGAACAAAATATTTTGAAGAACAAGTGAAAGGTAACACACTCACAAGAGTCATAACTTTTTCACAAGTAAGAAAATGTTGTGACCTGTTCTTTTTTTCTAGCAACTAACAACATAATAAAATCAATCAGGAAGCACAGAAAAGTCTGGTGAGAACAGGTTCTCACTGCCTTGACAGATTTCATAAAAGAGAATGAGCCATCTTTCTTCTTCTAAACTAAGGCCTTAATCAGTAAACCAAGGGGGAAACCCATCAAAATGAACAGAGAATTGAAGATTTAACTTCATTTCCTTTTATCCATAATATGCCTTCATTTCAGTTTCAACAAAACTCTGGCCTAAAGTTAGAGGAAGTTTGGACTAACTATTCTCTCTGTGAATTTATTTGGGGACACTCTAAGAACACAGTTTATATGTGCATATTCATCCCTGTATGTAACCAGATCAGAGCTCTCTTAATTTAAGAGAAATGTACAAACCTAAACTATCATCGTCCTCTGGAGTGGTGAAACCTTGCTGACTTGTGAGAACTCAAGGCTTTTCTGAGCTCTGTGCACACAGGGACATGAAGCCACAGAGGGGCTTCAGCTTCAGAGAACCAAATTCCCGGCAACTGTTGCCTGTGTGTGCGTCCAGAGTAGTCTTTTCATGGGCCATAATGGTGAGAGAATTAAGCCAGTATTGAAAAGACAAATGGCACAAGTTTTCTCTCACAGGAAAAGGGGTGAAATAAATATCAGCGTGACAATAATATTAAGATTTTATAGTCACATGGCACTGAAGGCAAGAAACCACACACCCATGCTGATCCCGCCCACGAGACACGCTTGTCTAGTAACACAGTTCGCCACATAAATCTTGGTGCCTCGATGAGATTTCTAAACTGGCAAATAATAATTTTCAATAAGGCTTCATGAATTTCACATATATTAAAACAGACATGAAAGGTTTTATTTTCTTCACTTACTCATAGGGTGATTAATGTTTAAAGAGCATGTGCTGGCGCTACAAGGCTGACTGGACAGATCAGGTGTGAATATCAGAATGGAAGACATCAAAACAGAGGGGGCGATGTACTCATTGATCTTCTGATGAGACATCCAATCTAGCACGTGATTTTTTTTTTATCAATTTTTTTATTCGATATAATTTTTTATTTACATTTCAAATGATTTCCCCTTTTCTAGCCCCTCACTCCCCAAAAGTCCTGTAAGCCCCCTTCTCTTCCCCTGTCCTCCCATCTACCCCTTCTCACTTCCCCATTCTGGTTTTGCCGAATACTGCTTCACTGAGTCTTTCCAGAACCAGGGGCCACTCCTCCTTTCTTCTTGTACCTCATTTGATGTGTGGATTATGTTTTGGGTATTCCAGTTTTCTAGGTTAATATCCACTTCCCCACCATGTAATAAGGATACATGCTCTACTATGTTCATAGCAGCCCTATTTATAATTGTCAGATGCTGGAAAGAACCCAGGTATCCCTCAACAGAAGAGTGGATGCAAAAAATGTGGTATATCTACACAATGGAGTACTATTCAGCCATTAGAAACAGTGAATTCATGAAATTCTTAGGCAAACGGATGGAGCTAGAGAACATCATACTAAGTGAGGTAACCCAGACTCAAAAGGTGAATCATGGTATGCACTCACTAGCACATGTTTTTATAAAATATAAATCATTACAGATGAATATTACTTAAAATCTGACTTTTGTAATTGTCAAAATCTCTTGCAGTTTTTTGTACAACTATTAATAGCTATCAGTCTATTATAATAGTGCATGTTTTATTATAGGCTATAGTTATGGACTGTTTCTCTACTGAACGCCTCCATCCTATACAACCTGAAGATCTACCAGGGCATTCATTAAAAGCAGGACAGGGTAAGGCTCGCTGAGTCTTTACAACTCAATGTCCAGTTACCTCAATGTCCAATACCTCAACTGACCTCTCCCTGACAATGAGCCACAGCATACGTGACCCGCCCCTGAGACTCTCGAACAGTTAATAAATATCTGGCTTTCTACAGGCAGGACATAGAACTCTGCATTATAGCAATCTCAACTCTGTTCTTACACAAATCCAGATTTGAAAATCAGTAATCCATGGATTTGATCTTCCTTGGGGGAAATAACCACAGCAGCAAACCCTGCAACTGTTACGTGATGGCTGCGTGCACTATGTGTCGGTCATTTTGCTTTATTTTTGTTTTCTTCTGGTTAGTAGATCCTTATTAACTGCCTTTATAGTGATAGGACAGCCTTTAACTCATCTGAAAAGGTGTTAGCAAAGGAGGAAACTCCCTGTTTTGAGAATAGTTCACTGTGGCGAGAACTATTGTGAGAGCAGTTCACTGTGGTACATGGGTGGTTGTACGGTGTATACGATTTAAAACATGTTTTGGCCTTACCAAGGAGCAGATGGCAATCATTGTGTGGTCCTCAAACCCTTCTCTCTCCCTCTCTCTCCCTCTCTCTCCCTCTCCCTCCTTCTCTGTCCCTCTCCTCTCCTTCCCTTCTTCCCTCCTTCATTCCTCTCTTTCTTTCCTTTCTTTCCTTCTTTCACTCTCCTTTTTGAGGCAGGGAGTTATCTCTTCCCACTTTGGAGCACAGCATAGCCTAGGCTAACCTGAAGCTTCCCATCTTCCTGCTTTCTCTCTGCCTATGGTGTGCACCACCAAGCCTGCCCATTTTCTTTCTCTTACCAATGATTTAGCAGGAGAAAAAGGAAAAGAAACCAAAATCTGATCATTTGGAAGAAATAACAGTAAGCTTCAAGGCCTTCTCTCCATACTAACTATTGTAGAAGAAGGATGCTGAGGAGAAACTCATTGCTCTCATAGAACACGGGAGTTCAATTCCCAGCACCCATGCCACACAGCTCTCAACCAACCAGCTGTTACTCCATCTCCAGGGTACCTGATGCCCTCCTGTGGCCCATTCAGGCACCCACAAGTATGTGTACATAGATGTGCACATTCACATAAATGAAATAAGTACATCTTTAAAGAAGAATGAAAAGTTAGAAGACACAAATGAAAGAGGTTATTTCTACTAATTCCCTGGACACAAAGGGGTTAATAAAACAACACAATGATAAACCACAAATTTGACAACCCAGTTATAATGGAAGAAGGAGAAGGAGGAGGAAGAGGAAGAGGAGGAGGAAGAGGAAGAGGAGGAGGAAGAAGAGGAGGAGGAAGAAGAGGAGGAGGAGGAAGAAGAGGAGGAAGAGGAGGAGGAGGAAAAAAACTAACACAAATTACTCTAACTTGTTTCTTTTTCCTTTGTGGGTTCTAGAGAGGGGAGTAGTATGTCACCAGAGCTATTAAAGGGAAAATGGGATACCAGAGAGAGGGACTTTAACTTGAGATTAAGGTTAACATAGAGGGAAAGAAACTGAGAGGGATAAATAACACTAGGGATGTTTGAAGAAACCATGGGGAAACACATATATTCAATAGGCTGAGCATGTGACACACTATTTAATTCCACTACTTGACAGAGAGATCTTTACAAGTTCCAGACCAGCATGGTCTACACACCATTTCCATGCCAGCTAAAAATACACAGTGAGACCCTGTTATATGAGTGTGTGTTGGGGTGATAGAGATGAAGTTATGTCACAGGTAAAAAACTGAGAATGCTTCCCACATGAGCCATTGGCTTTCAAAAAGAGTCTCAGGCCTGGAAAACCTCCCTTTAAGTTGTTAAAGGGATTTAAAAGACTCAACATTTCACATGCTTAGGACACAAGACTTGGAAAAAAATCAGCTGGGATTGACCTGAAAGCTTACTTCCAGAGTACTGGCTCTTGTAGTATCTGAAGGTGCTATGCAAGTTACCCAGGAAGAAAATGATCAATAGTCCCATTAAGCTGTAAAGCCTGTGAACCACACCAATGACTATCAATTCAAGCTATACCCAAGGTTCTATCTTGGACATAGCTAACAACTCCCTAATTGAATTTAAGTACCACTTAACAGGACCAAAATCATGCTTAGTACTGTAAACCTAGCCAACTATCCATGGCTAGTAAACTCATGGACACAATGGGGAAAATCCACTACTAACACTTATCAGTGTATTCTCTAACTGCAGTCTATCCTTATATACATGGATAAGTGTAGCTCTCACTTCTCATCTAAGTAGCCTCTTTGGGGAGCATATAGAGACCATCATTGAAATCCATAGCTGGTTAAATGTGGATAGCAACCCATCCCAGTTGAGATATGTACAGCACAACCCTTTACACTAAGTCTCCGGGTATATTAAGGAATGGTGAAGCAGAAGGATTATAAGGGCCAGATGTGGAAGGCATTTGGGACAAGATAGTGTCTTTTATATATAACAGGGAAGGCACGAAGGGAATCTCAACAATATTTGGCATGCCAATAGGGGCATAGAAATTGTACAAGGGCTTACCCATAGGTAAAGAGGTATAGGCAACCAATGGCTGTTGAGAGAGGATAATTCAGACTTCTTCAGGGAGAAGACACAAATAGATTATCTAATTCTAAGGGTCCAGCTCTAACCATGTATACATGAGAGCAACACCAAGTGGATTTTGTAGGTTGACCTTATATATACCTATGTAGAAATATACACAACAATAATAATTAAAGAAAAGGTCATGAATTTAAGACAGAGTTGGGGAGAAATGGAGAAGGTAGAGGGGTAGAAATTATATAAATCCAGTACTTAAGCATGAAATTTTTAAAACTAACAAATTAAATAACTTACCTAGAGGTTATGATTTGAATGTTTCTAACTTCTTATATGAGTCATAAAAATAACATTTATAACATTCTCAAACAAGAGGTCCCTAGCTAACCTGATGAACCCTATAACATAGTTAAGGAAGAAATAACAAATTATCTACAGTCTCTTCTGGAGATAAAGAACAGACAACACTGCACTAACCAGTCAATTCCAAGCCAGACCAAAAAAATACTATTTTTGAAAAGAAGGATATCCACAGGCCAATATATATCATGGATACAGATGTAAAAAGCCACTAGTAAAATACTAGCAAATAAACCCAGACAAGTTTTAAAACCATGATACATCACTATCTAATGGGAAGCATTCCAGGCATCCAAAGCTGTTTGAAAAGCCCAAAAAAAAGATTTTTTAATAAATTACCAGGTAGACCTAAGCAAATGACAAAAGCATGCGACATCTCTTTGATGTAGTAAATGCAGTTAACAAGATGAAATATTCAGTTGTGAAAACAACAATAACCCAGAAAATTGCCAAGTACGTTTAAACTAGAAATACATTTCGCTCTTTAAAATTTGACTTCAAAAAATAACCACTGGCGGTGTCGTATTGAATGATTTAAAACCAATGTCTTCCATTAAGTTGAGGAGAAAGTCAGATTGCAATTCTTACCATTCTTATAAACTATCTTGTGAGAGTTCCCAAGAGAAATCAGAAAGGAAATAAAAATGTCTTCATTCATAAGTAAGATGTTTATATAGAGGAGTATCAAATAACCTACAAAATCATAAGGTAACCCCAAGAATCAGTGAGGGGACTATGATGTCATGGGCACAGTTGGCATACCAGAGGCAGCTGCTAGCAACAGCAATTAGTCTTTCACAGTGGAAAGATGCTCGTCTGGACGGACAGACAGATATGACCACTTTAAGATCATTACCAATGTGAATAGACACCCACATTACCCTGAAGAATGGCGAGAAGTCTCCTTTCAGCCTGTGGGTGTGCTTCCCTTTATCCTGCTTTATAGTCCCTCAGAGGAGAATCGTGGTCTAAGAGTCGGTTATTAGAGGACAAAGGATCTAACCAGGAGAAGGTCGTAACAGTTACATTTAAATGACACAACAAAACACTCTCTAGTTTAATAAAGGAAAGTATAGCTGTGTCTGCTTTATCAAATGGCTGGTGGAGACTCCGACCTTTATGATACTATGAGAGACAAAGGAAAGACAAAGGAAATTGTCTTCAAGTTTTTTTCTTAGAGATGGTGTAGATATTTGCTTGCTGCCTGTGCATCCAGTGTGACCAATAGCTGGCTGTCATTTTGCGTCCACCCAAGTTGAAGCAGTTTTGCTTGAACATAAACAGTTGTGCTCATTCATGTTCATGCAGCAGACTGTGGTGCTGTGTGTGTTGTCTGCTTTCTGAGGATGTGTGTGCACAATCAAATGTGAGGTTTGAAATAGTAATTGCTGCCCTGTGGCCGAGCCCTGTAATCACCTACTAAAGCAGACATAACCACACAGACTTTGTCTTAGCTACACTCCAGGACATTTCCATGTATGAAGTTCATTCTGCTTTGAGGGGAACTCACACTGAACAAATTTCACAACCCTGAAATCTCTACCCCCAGTCACAGAGCTCTTTAGAACCGTGGCTTGGGAAGCTATTTGTCTAAGTGGCAGCACTTTCAGGCTGGTTCTTGAGTGTCCCCAGAGCTTCTGGTCCTCCACTCTTCTAACACCCACTCCTCCACCACCCTGTCCTCTAAGGCATCAGGGCTTTTCACAAGCCACAATATCCACAAACATCCTCCCAGCCTCCCCCTCAATCTAAGATGAAGGAACTCCTGCCAGCCTGGTGCTGGCTACAATCAAGGACCATCCACCCGGCAGGCTGCCGCTGCAGGGTTGCTCTTTCTGGTTTCACCTCTTCTTATACATCCCAAACAACAGAAGAAGCCTAAGAAACTAAATACACGTTCAAAGGAATTCCTGGTCATAAAGGAGCAGAACAGGATATTGTACCGTTTTCATCATTCAGTAGATTCAAAGGATCCAGTCTTAGGTCATTAAAATCCCTAAAACCTGGCTTCTATTACCAGCCTTTCGAGGAAAAGGGTATTAAGTTAGACAGCATTCCAACCTACAATATGTCAGCAGACAGATGTCTCTTCCCATCGATGAGGAGGCTGCTGTGTGTGTGTGGAGAGGTATACCTAGGTGACCCACAACTCAGATCTGGAAACTTCTATTTTTCCAGAATGCATTTCTCTGTAAAAATTTGCAAGGACCTAAATCTTTTCCTTCCAATCCCCATTTTTAAAGGATAAAGCAAAAGCTGCTAACAAATCTAGGCTCAGTACCAGCTATTCAGAATTCTAAAGGGAAAGTGTGACAGTTGAGGAAGACTATTATTATTATTATTATTATTATTATTATTATTATTAATCATTATTAGATATTTTCTTTACTTACATTTCAAATGTTCAAATCCCCTGACCTGGTTTCCCCTCTGAAATCCCCCTAGCCCCTCCCCCTCCCCCTGCTCACCAACCCACCCACTCCTGCTTCCCTGTTCTGGCATTCCCCTACCCTGGTGCATAGCCTCTATCCCTGGAGAGAGATGTGCAGTTGGTCCAGTCCCTTGTGTCTACCTTACTCACGGAAACAATTCCTCTGGGATGAGAAACTTTACCTAAATTGGAAACTAAGAATTCTCCAGAGAATTGCTACCAAAAAGAAAAGGGGGAAACCCACTCCTATAGCCCTTTCTCAATGGAATCCTTATCTACAAACATGCATCAAGATAACTACAGATCACACTCAAGTGTTTTCATACATGATACATTCAGACAAAAAAAACAAGACCAAAAGACACACGGATTTGTAAAGCCAGACTATAACCCTGAAGGGTGGGGGGGGGCGGGGGAGACATTCTGTCTTTTCTAAAATAGCATCTACTTTGAAACTTTCCTTAAGTTTGCCTTCTGAAGAGTTAGTTTTGAAGGATTTAAAATTCAACAGAAAAGGGGAAATAAAGAAACTTTCAAAACAATAAAGAAGGTGGTGGTGGAGACATTCTGTATGAGAGGAAACTCTGTGGCATCGTTCACTCTGTGACTCAATGAATCGGAACAAAAGCCTAGAAAAGGAACAATAGGAAGTTATAGTCTATAAAGGGCCAAATGCACAGCATTAGGAAGCCTGCTCTGCAGGGGGGGGGGAGGGCACAGTGGGGGGGAAGGGGAGTGGGGGTAAGGATCAGAAGAACAAAGACAGCTAGGAAATGCTAGGCAGGTGAAGCTGCTACACAACAAAGAACCCCAGTGACGGGCATTCTCCTGTGCTAGAGAAAAGAGAATGGAGAAATAAATGCAAAAAGATCATTTTCAAATGAATCTCTGTGTGCTCCTTGCTAATCTCCAGGAACGCGCTTTAGATGGCAAAGCAATACAGAAAATAAAAGTTAATGGGCACAGAAATTCAAAGAGGAAAATAATGCAAGAACCTAATTGCTTCACAGTTTAGAGCTGATAAAATAGAAGACCCAAAAGATTAAAGTAAAAACTGAAATGGCCTTCTAAGCCTTTCTCTTACCAGAGTTCCACATGATGGCTCTTCAAAAAGACAAGAAAACGTTTGTTTACAGTCAGAAACAGGATGGCAAGGAGTCCTGGAGCTGAGATGACTCGAATCTGTCAGAGACAAATTTGGATTTTAAAAAGATTACATGTGAAATTCAGAATTATCTTTCACTAATTCAGAAGTGTTTGTAACACTTGTGTTTGTAACTTCCACACACATTTATCTATATGGTCTTCCTCTTCCCCACTCGGGGCCAGACAGTCACATACAAAACACCTATCACTCTTTGTTCTACAGAAACCTCACAGAGACGCTTTGAAGGTTGGTGTCCTGGAGATGAAAGTAACCGGATATGACTGAGATCTTGAAGATTATAATAATCTCACCTAACATATTTGAGCTGCTCCCAACATTTCATTAAAATACCTACAAAGACCATCAGTGAAGATTAAAAACCCATCCTTTTAAAACATTGATACTCATAGCAGCCTGGTGAAGCCATGGCTTCAATGCAGAAGAAATTTTTGGGAAGACAAGGAGATATTTGAAAAGAATTAGACTGTGTGCAGAGGTTTACAAGCATCTAGTCCAGTGGTTCCCAACCTTCCTAACACTGTGACACTTCAATACAGTTCCTCATGTCCTAGTGACTCTCACCATATAATTATTTCATTGCTACTTTATAACTACTTTATAACTATAATTTTGTTGCTGTTATGGATGATAATGTATATATTTGATACATAGGGTATCTGAGATATATCACCCTTGTAAAAGGGATGGCCAACCCCCAAAGGGGTCTCAAGCCACAGGTTGAGGAGCACCAATTCCTGTCAGCCTCACAAACGGAGAAAGGCATCAGGTTGTTCAAGCTCTCTGTCCTGCCTCTTTCACTGGAGCATTTTATGATCTATGACTCCTCCTGAATACACCAGGAGCTCATGCCACAGGACAGGGCAATCCTGTTTCTCACAGCCTTCCCTCAAGAAGATGCCAGAGACTTCAGGCAAGATGTATGCACCAAGATGTTGCCAATATCGTCATTTGATTTTTTGAGGGATGCCCTAAACATATTTAATTCCTGGTGTATTCAGCTTTTTCAGGGAGTGAATTAAATAAATCACGACCTAGCCACAAGACCTAGCAAAAATACTAAGCAACAGGATAACAAGGCACATGCTGAAAATACAACATCATGATATAAAGTAAAAATAATATTTATTTAGAGTATGACACAACTATGCTAAATCCTCTCTTCCTGTCTTGTCTGTCTGTCTGTCTCTCTCTCACACACATACACACACACACACACACAAGAATAAGCATAAAAGTCAACAAGCAAGTTACTAGTGGTTCCCTAGGAGACCAAAACCAATGACATATTAAAATGTCTATAAAATGAACAGTAGGCATTTGTCTTTTTTTAATAATAAAAATAAACATAGACATTATTTAAATAAAGGAAATAAACAAACTGTCATCATTAGGTTTAGAAGAACACTGAACTTTGACCAAGACCGATTCTTGTATTAACAAAAACCAGTTCACCATTTCTGAATCTAAATGTGCCTCTGGATGCAATGGTATAGAATAATTTAATTAAAATAATATATCTCAAGTGTCACATGCAGCCATAGATCAAGGGAAATGTAAGTCAGTGATAGCCATGCCGTGAAAGCAGCCAGCAAACTTTCAAAAGTGAACTCTGCAGTCATAAAAAAGGGAGGGTTGGGGAGTACTGCATCATTTGTCAGGTGACATGGGTGATCCTGGAGGACCTTCTGTTATGTGACATAAACCAAGCATAGAAACACAATCATAGCATGTCCCCTTTCTTCCATAGATTTTAAACAAGTTGATGTCAGAAGAAGAGCAAGTAACATTGCTTAGTGGTCAGGGGCGGAGGGGCAGGGCAGAGGTTGGGTTATGGCCTCCAAACTCCATGTGGAAAGAAGGCTAAGCTTCAGAGGTCTATAGCAGAGCAGGCAAAGTGGTGTGCATATCTCCATGTAGTCGCAGGAGAAAAGCAGACAGAAGTAAATGAAGCCTTGGGATGCCGGGCATCCAAAAGCTCTGACTTGACTACGATGCATAAAGTGTATCTGGCGGTTTAAATGAGATATCCCCCCTCCCCACTATCTTGGGAATTTGGATACTTGGTCCCTAGTGGGTGGTACCATTTGGGGATGTTGAGGAAATGTGGCTTTCTTGGAAGAAGTGTGTCATTGTAGGCAGTCCTTGAGAGTTAGCTCTAGTTCAAGATGTGAGCCAGGCCCCAGCTTCCGGATCCTGCTCCCATGGTCGCTGCTGGTCACAGAGCCTCTGCTGCATCATCAAGGACTCTCATCTCTGGGGACCCCTTCTTCAGTAGGTGGCCTGGTCATGGTGTTCTATCACAGCAGTAGAAGAATAACTTCAACAGACTCAGACCAGACGTTGACACTAACAAATAAGCTAAAGCTGTAAGGATCTGACCATGCGCTGTAACGGATCTGGCCATGCTGGGTTTTGTAGGAATGTGGCCATGTTCCCTTCATCATGGCTTTTCACTACAGCAATGGGGAAAGTAACTCATACAGCATATTTGTAAATGTCACACCTTATATCACAAATGTGTGCTAAGTCAATTAAAAATAAAATTTTTAAAATGTGCATGCTCATCAGGGTTTCCTTGGTTCCTTTCCCACAGGTTTGGGGATATGGCAAGCTTAGAGTTGATTTTATCTTCAGCACCTCCACTATGCAGAAGATCACTCCAAATGCAGGAAACAACCCACTGACGTGGGCCAGAAGGCATGGGTAGCACTGTAGAGGTCCTTCATCATGGTGGCAGGTTCACAAACAGCAAGACACACAGAGATGAAAATAATGGAAAACCTAATACAAGAATAAACGATCCAGTACCTAATTCTGCAGTGAGTTCCCACATCAGTGCCTCCTGGAATAAATTCAAAGCATATCATTAAAACTGTGTTTTCACATCCCACAAGGACATAGGCTAGATCACCCAAAGCAGAAGCACCAATACATCAAACGGACATGTAGGTGGCCTACGGCAATAAGAAATGGGCTTTCATCTCATTCCATTAATATTTTATCTGAATTGCATTTCCCCTTATCTGGTACTCTGTGATCATACTCAGATGAGTTATTCACAGTCATGATGCTACTTGGCCTTTTTAGATGTATTCATCATTGTCTCCAAATAAAACAGTTAAATTTTACGCAGCAATACAGCATGGAGAGCCAAAGATCTTGCCGTGTATTTTAAAAAGTAAATCATTCTCATCCATCCAGAAGAGCAACATAATGGAATATCTAAATTTTGTCACTGGAAACCTTTAACACATGGGGAGGATGCTGAGTACGTAGGTGTTTAATGTTTTTAATGCAGAAAGTTGTTAAATAAATATTTACAAGTGTTTACTTTGAATTCAAAATCAGTTGCTGCATAAAGCCAGAATGAAGCCAGAACATGCCGGAAAAGGTATTTAGAATATTTTCTTTTAAAATGAGCAGCTGGCTAAGGATCAGGACCACAGCTGACTGCAGCCATTTCTCAGGGAAACAGTAGAAAAGCTGAGACAAGGCAAGAAGTGCAAAGATTTAAGGAAAAAAACAAAACAAACTAACAACAACAAAAAAAAACCCACTCAGTTAACTGGTCAGTCCTTGCCACCTAGAGTCCTGTTGAGATCCTCTCACCCCAGGGATCTTCAGACAAACTTTCATAGCCCAGAGTAGCACTGGGACCACAGATGAATATCCACCCTCCAGCCTGTGGTGTCCCCAGCACACAGCTGTCAATGGATAGAGTCAGGGCAACACTCTGCATGTGAACCACATCTTGCTCCTCTCTAGTGGAAGCTGTAGTTATTGGTGCCTGGGTTTTGAGGCTTCTCCTGGGCCACATTGTGCACTGCAGGACTGACTCAGAGCAGTGGTGGTCGCACCTGTTTATGGATGCAGTCAGCAGACACAGAAGAAGACCCACAATCAGGAACAAAGTAGGAGATATTAAATTCCATAATGGTAGGTGTGTGGAGACCATTGGGGGAGGGGCAACTGCAGAATCCTCTCCTACCCAGCTGCCCCTATTGGCTCCCCTTCACCAAACTCGACCTTTTATGAGCCTGTGAGGTCAGCACACACCAAACTCACTCTTTCCTTTCTTCCTTTATTCTCTTGCCAAATGTCATCCACACACAGATGGTGCCCAAAGTCCCTGCACAGCCTTGGTGAGCAAGTGAGCCACTAGGTTCTGGAAGGCATCTCCAGTTCACATGTGAAGCCTGTTACTTCTGCTTCCAAATGTTCCCTTTCTCAAATTTCCCATTGCACAAATATCATCATGACCCATCTCCCAGGCCCCAACTCAGGAACCATAACTTCTGCATCTCAGTCCTCCTAGGTGAGTCACATCCTGCCTACTATCTTGAAAGCATATTCTGACCATCAGTGTTCTCCCTGCTTCTGTCTCCCTCTGAGCTCTCCAGATCTTGCCTGATATGCAGCATTGCAGAGTGTTCAATCTCCGATTGGCCAGTGCTCCGATCCCAGATCTCCCATTTACTAGCTGTACTGGCTGGTGTGGTGTCAACTTGACACAGACTCGAGTTATCACAGAGAAAGGAGCTTCCCTTGAGGAAATGCCTCTATGAGATCCAGCTGTAAAGTATTTTCTCAATTAGTGATCAAGTGGGGAGGGCCCCTTGTGGGTGGTGCCATCTTTGGGCTGATAGTCCTGAGTCCTATAAGAAAGCAAGCTGAGCAAGTCAGGGGAAGCAAGCCAGTAATTAACTTCCCTCTATGGCCTCTGCATCAGTTCCTGCTTCCTGACCTGCTTGAGTTCCAGTCCTGGCTTCCTTTGGTGATGAACAGCAATGTGGAAATGTAAGCTGAATAAACCATTTTCTCCCCAACTTGCTTCTTGGTCATGATGTTTGTGCAGGAATAGAAACCCTGACTAAGACACTAGCTAAGGTAAATATTCCCCACTCTCTCACAGCACTGCTGATGAGCTTAGGGTGTGCTGACAGAGAGCAAACACTAGCTGACAGGACCATGGTCCTTCATAGTTTATCTTCTATGTGGCAGTCAGGTTGAAAGAGCATAAACCAGACCTAATCACCCCGTATTAAATGCTACATTGTCTACCCTCTTGGCTGGTCCACATTCCCTCCTGAGCTTCTAGCATGATGGTGTGCTAGCATCTGTTTCTAAGGTGTGGCTAAACCATCCAGGTCACCAGTCATGAACCTTATGTTTCATGTACACCCCATACATCCCTCCATAAACCAAGTCATTCATTTTTCTCTCTCTCCCTCTCCCTCCCTCCCTCCCTCCCTCCCACTCCCCTCTTTCTCCCTTTCTCCCTCTCTCTCTCTGCATTAGATAATGAGGTTCTTGCCTGTGTCTCTGGCTAGCAAAGATCTCTTCCCGCCCCTCCCCTCGTACAGACATCCTGCTGACCTTGCTAAGATGGATCTAGATGTTGGAGTAGCGCTGGAGCATGCGGGAGGCCCCTCTGCACCACACAGGATTCCTGAACTTGGATTCCACCCATGCTCAGCCTCCAGCCACCTTGGAAGGGACAGTGTATCCTCACTACTGACACACATATAAGCTAGAGATAAAAAATTGTACCCAAAGAATCCAGGCCTTCCTTCCCTGTGACTTCAACATTTCTTAAAGGCAAAAGGTATTCGTTGCAAAGCTGGAACTACCCATTTCATTGTGAAATGAAATATCCTTGCTTACGGAAAACATCCTCTGGGGATAGTGGGAGCGATGCTTATCTGGAAACTCTCGGGGTAAAAGGCAAGCCTTTTACAAGCTGCAGTAAAATCCAGGAAACTTTCCCCAGAAGAAGACTAGTAGGGAGGACAGAAACTCTCAACAAGAGGGAGACAAGAGCCCTGGCTCTCAGATGGGAGTTGCCAGAGCTGACAAATGTTTGCAGCTGTCTCTGGCCTCTGTTCCCCCTCGCTGCATAGAGGGCCTGTTTCCTGTCTTCATCAAATCTCTGAAGCCCCATAGCCTTCTCCTGCCTTCCTCCATTGGCTTGTGAATACTCCATTAACTTTTAAATCCAGCCATTTAAACGCTTACCTAGCCTAGTTCCCCCTTTGCCTCAAAGAAGAATCATTACAACATGTGTCCGCTCAAGTCATCTCACTTAGACATCTGGGAAGACAAGCCCAATGATTCTACTTTAACTCCTTGGCTATTTGAGAAGGCAATAACACCAACAGAACAAAGTAGGCTGTGCGATGGGCACTTCATCTAACTGCATCTGCTCAGCCTGGTCAGTGCAGCCGCTCTGCTGGCTCAGAGGATGTGTGCCTGGCCAGAATCATTCTCCAAGGTCCAGATGGCCTCCAGAGCATGTCCATCTGCACCCCACTGTGAGCCCAGGGTTCTGCTGACTGTTCAGAGACACCCGGAGACTCTTTCTCTAGTCTAACCTACACTGTGAACTCATCAGCCTGTATTCTTTTCCTTTCATGATGAAAGGGACATCCCAATATCCTCCAGAATAAAGGAATCATGGGGTTTGTAGACAGAATAAGACTTCCAATTTTTCTTTTTCCATCTTGGTTATTTCTAGTGCTGTAAACCGTAAACAGCAAGATGATATAATATCATATCAGGAATAATGCATCACTAAAGGTCCACACACTGTTAGCAATCTCAGTTCATGTGTTCATATTTTAGAAACCATTACTCACACACAGTAAATGAGTTAATGAATGAAAAATCTTTTGTAGGATTCTATATTCAAGTGTGGAGGTCTATGAAGTGGGGTTGTCTGAGGGTGCTAAACCCAGTCTCCAATCCTTGCTGTCTGAGTTCCAATCCATGCTACCTTGCTTCCAGGCTCTGTGGTCTTATGCAAATGGATGAACTTCTCTGTGTTTCAGTTTTCATTAATACAGATGGCAACAGTAGCTAGGGCATTAGGTGCTTTGAGGCTCAGCTAAGCTAAGCATGTGAAGAATGGAGCCGGACACTCAGTATGTTATGCAGTACAAATACTTACTAGCTCTTAATTCCAGCTCTCAGTTTTCTTCCTATTTTCCATTTTATATTTTCCTATTTCCATTTTATATGACAATTCCTAATCAGATACATATTTGTGACTCTATTCATATACACTACCTTCTTTCAATCACTCTTAGCATTTAGTGTCCCTCTTCCCAAATAGAGCCCCTCCACGGTGCAAGCCTTTTGTTATGTGTACAGGACTAGCACAGGTGGCCACAGCTGCTGTGTGCTCATGACAGCACAGGCTTGTCATATCAAGAAGATGACATTTCATAGTGTTCCTCGTCTTCCACAGTGTTCCCTAGGGCTTGAAGGAGATGATATAGATAGCTCTTAACACTCTATGAATAGCTGTAAATTCACTTCTGAAGGTCTTAACCACACCAGCAAATGAGAAATACACTCTTGGTCTTTGGAATTCCCCTGGATGAGGAAAGCCCCCAATGTTCCAGGCTGGCAACAGACCAAGGTCTGTCCTCAGAGGACCCCACTGAGACTCCTTGACTAGCCAGAGGTCCTGGTCAGAGATTGATATGCCATTGTACGCCCTTTGGACACCTTGAAATGCCAGGTTATCTAGTACCAGTCATGAGATCCAGAAGCGTCCAGTACAGAAGCGGTGAACTCAATGCAGGCAAAGAGGGGGACAAGAGCCAGCTCATTGTGAGGTCCCATCCTTCCATTTGTGAAAATCTCAGACTTCCAAGAGAAACCATTGAAAGTATCAAGATTAGGAAGTAACTTCATAAGGCCAACATACACCCCACAAAATACATTCATACTTTCTAAGTAGAGATAATAGCTCACCCTGGCTACCATAGCAGAAAGTTAAGTGTATGGAAAGATACAAGGTTTTGTAAAATTAAAAGCATCAGGATATAAAACAAAATAAAGATTTGTGTCTACCTTTTTCTCCCATCTCCTAAGGGTCTGCTGTGACAAAGTCCCACATACCATGTGGCCTACAGTCATAGAAATATATTGACTGTCTAAACAGTTATAGGGCTGGAAATCTGGACCTGAATGTCAACAGACCTGAGTACCCTCTGACACTGGAGAGGAGGAACTTTCCCTGAACTACCCTAGCATTGGGAGATTGCAAGTGTCTCTCATAGCAGCACTGTTCCAAGCCTGGCCTCTATGTTCATGTGGTCTCTCCTGTGAACCTGTCTTTATGAAGTCATCTTTGTATAAAGACATCAGTCACAATGCAATAGGGACAACCTACTTCTCTACCATCTCAACTAAATCCATCTGACCTTGTTTCTAAATAAAATGGTTGGGTTTCAACCCATATACTTTGTGAGATATTATTCAATCCAAAACAATGTGCCTGTGAAATTAAAGGGAATGGGTTTGAATGGATTTCTACATGAAGACAAACATTAATGCCACTGGAGGGAGGTCTGCACAATGCCTTAACGGCATCAGCAGCTCACCAGTTCCTCATCCTTCCGGCTCCTCCTGCAGAGTTTCCTGGGTTGCCACTGGCATGTCTCTGTACAATCCTGTGTTCCCACACACACTGTGTTGCCAGCTATGCACAGTGTATAGAAGCGTCCCCTGGGAAGTTTCAGTTATTGTCTGACAAAAACAGAATCAATCATTCTGAGTGCCTTTCCTAAATCTTGCTTTCCTCGCACAAGAACATCTGGTAGAAGTCCTGCTGAGCTATCTGAGGAGGATATAAAGCAGTATTTTTAGTGTTTGTTTTACATATCCTGCGGTGTGGGCATTAACTGACGATCAACAGTGATCATCTCAAAACACGTGGCACAGATTCTCACCTCTCTACAAGTGTTTTTCCCCAGTGAGGTTAGTGCAATGCCTGCAGTGGAGTCCAGGTACCAGAAATGTTTACTTTAAAAGGAAGCTGAAGCCTTTTTAGAGTTCTACTCTAATAGCATCCATGTCAGACGGTAACCTTATTCCTGCCAGAGATGGAGTGTGACATTTTTGGACCACAGGGACTACACTCAGCCTTCCAAATAAACCATTACATCATCCAGTCAGTCACCAACCTATTGAGGTACACCTAGACTCAAGGAAGGAGGCACTGAGAAATAAAGACTTAGTCAAACAGCTTAGTGGTTAGATAGAATTCTAGTCCTGTATGGACTGATGGCCTCCACCCATCCCTTTCTGCCACCTTAGATTTCAGAAGTTAGGCACCATTTCCTCTGTTAAACGTGGCTCAGAAAATTAGTGTGTGGTCGTTACTGTGTTGGGGTTCCTATTGCTGTGATGAAAGAACACAAACTAAAACAATTAGGGAAGGAGAAGATTTCTTTCATTCATAGTTCCATATAACAATTCATCATCAAAAACAGTAAGAGCGGGAACATGGAGGTAGGGGCTGGTGGAGAGGCCGTAGAGGAGTGCTACTTGCTGGCTTGCTCCTCGTGGTTTGTTCTGCTTATAGAACACAGTGTCACCAGCCCAGGGATGGTACCATGTGCAATGGGCTGGGCCCTCCCACATCAGTCACTAAGAAAATGTCTTAGCTGGATCTTATGGGGATATTTTCTCAGTTGAGGGTCCCAGCCTTCAGATAACTCTAGCTTGTGTCAAGTTGACATAAGACTAGCCAGAACAACTGACCTTCTGTCAATGTGGCAAGCAAATACATCACTTTTAAGCCACAAGCCTTCCTTTCTTTTTCTGTCCCCAAGATCTCACCCTAAAATAATAAATAGCTTTAAAAGTCCCACAGTCTATACAAATTCAAACACATTAGAATTTCAGTTCTTTTAAAATAGCCAATCTTTAATTCAAAGTTTCTCAACTGTGGGCTCTAGTAAGATAAAAATATTAATAAATTAAATGCTTTCATCAAGAGGGTAGAACCAGGGCATAGTTACAATAAAAAAAAAAAATCAAAGCAAAATCAATCTATAAAAGTACAAGTAATTCAGCATTCAATGTCTAGATTCATTCACAATCTTCTGGACTCCTCCAATTGGCATGGGTCACTTCTCCAGTTCTGTCCTCTGCAAAACACACTGCGTGTCTTCTAAGTCTGGGCAGGTTCACGCCACTGCCTCTGCTATTGGTCACCCCATGGTACTGAAATGCTGGGGTTTTCTGCTGTAACTGGCCTGCACTTCCACCAACAGCCTCTCATAAGCTTTCTTCATGGTGTCAAGCCTCAGTTTCTCTGTATGACTCCTTCAGTCCTAGGCCTTCAACTGGCTCTGAGGCTCTGCAGCTTACCGATGGCTCCTCCTGGCCTCTCACAGTGTCAAGCCTCAGCCACTCTCCATGACCCTTCATGCCTTCAAAACCAGTACCATTTGGGTGACTCTTACCCTACCAAGTTCAGTGGCCAGTGTGTGACACAACCTTGGCTACTTCAGGAACACAGCTTTTGTGTGCTGACTCCCAGGAAACACTTTCCAGAAGATTTCACCTCAATGGCGTTGGTCTCTTCTTAATCACTGCTAATTTCTTAGCTCCAGCTGACCAGCATCAATTGTCCCAGTAATATAAAGGTCTCACTTCAGTGGCACAGATCTCTTGTTAATCACAGCTGACCAGAATGCAGAATCTTAATTCAAAATTGCAAACAGCTCTGATAGTCTTTAAAGTCCTTCCACAATCCTCCCCAAAACACAGTCCAGTCTGTCACAGCGATACCCCACAATCCCAGTACAGACTCTGTCTTAGTTAGGTTTTCTATTTCTGAAACAAAACACTGTGACCAAAAAGTGAACTGAGGAGGAAAGAGTTAATTTGGCATTCACTTCCATTATCACTGCTCACCATTGGAGGAAGGGAAGTCAGGACAGGAACTCAAGCAGGGTAGGAACATGGGGGCAGGAGCTGATGCAGAGGCCATGGAGGGGTGCTGCTTACAGACTTGCTCCCCATGGCTTGCTCAGCCTGCTTTCTCAGAGAACCCAGGACCACCAACCCAGAGATGCGCCCCCCCCCCCACATCACTAATTAAGAAAACACCTTACAGCTAGATCTTTTGAAAGCATTTTCTAAATTGAAGTTACCTCCTTTCAGACACCTCTAGCCTCTGTCAAGTTGGCATAAGATTAGCCAGCACGGCGGTTACTAAACCCACTCTTCCAAGCTTTATCACCTTTGCAAACCCATGAAGTAATGAAACAAAGCAAACAAAAAGCAAAACAAGAGGCAAGAGGGGCTTCCGGGCAGCCAGTGGGAAGAAGTCTGTGTGCTCCGGTGAATCCAGCAGGCCCCAGCGGGAACCTTCGGATGCCTGCTTCAGGATCTGAACAGCCTGGGCAGCAGCACCCTGTCTCCAGGCAGTGCAGGAGGTAAGCTGTGCCCCAGAGGCCACCTGGGAAGGGGCAGCTTGCACTGGTGAGTCCAGCATTGACAAGACCAACTAACACCAGTGAGAACTAGATGGCAAAAGGCAAACGCAGGAACATCACTAACAGAAATCAAGGCAATATGGCAACATCTGAACCCAATTCTCCTCTACCAGCAAGTCCTGGATACCCCATCACACCAGTAAAACAAGATTTGGATTTAAAATCACTGGTCATGATGCTGGTACAGGAACACATGAAGGACATACTTAAAGAAATTCAGGAGAAAATGGATCAAAAGTTAGAAGCCCTTGCAAGGGAAACACAAAAATCATTGAAAGAAATCCAGGAGAATACAAAAGCCAATAATGAGGAAACGTAAAAAACACTTAAAGAAATACAGGAGAACTTTGGTCAACAGGCTGAGGTCATAAAAGAGGAAACACAAAAATCTCTTAAAGAATTACAGGAAAGCACAAACAAGCAAGTGAAGGAGCTAAGCAAAACCATCCAGGATCTAAAATCAGAAGTAGAAACAACTAAGAAAACTCAAAGGGAGAAAACTTTGGAGATAGAAAGCCTTGGGAAGAAATCAGGGGACAGAGAGGCAAATATCAACAACAGAATACAAGAGATAGAAGAAAGAATCTCAGATGCTGAAGATTCCATAGAAACCATGGACTCAACAGTTAAAGAAAATGCAAAATGCAAAAAGCTTGTAAATCCAGGACACAATGAGAAGACCAAACCTAAGGATTATAGGCATAGATGAGAGTGAAGATTTACAACTTAAAGGGCCAGCAAATATCTTCAATAAAATTATGGAAGAAAACTTCCCTAACCTAAAGAGAGAGATGCCCATGAATATACAAGAAGCATACAGAACTCCAAACAGACTGGACCAGAACAGAAATACTTCCCGTCACATAATAATCAAAACACCAAATGTACTAAACAAAGAAAGAATATTAAAGGCAGTAAGAGAAAAAGGCCAAGAAACATATAAAGGAAGACCTATCAGAATCACAGCAGACTTTTCACCTGAGACTATGAAGGCTAGAAGGTCCTGGGCAGATCTCATGCAGACTCTAAGAGAACACAAATGCCAGCTAAAACTACTATATCCAGCAAAACTCTCAATCACCATAGAGGGAGAAACTAAGATATTCCATGACAAAACCAAATTTACCCAATATCTATCCATAAACCCAGCCCTACAAAGGATAATAAGAGGAAAACACCAATACAAGGAGGGAAACTTCACCCTGGAAAAAGCAAGATAGTAACCTTTCTTCAAACCCAAAAGAAGTTAAGCAATCAAATTTAAAAAATAACGTCAAAAATGATAGGAAGTAACAATCACTATTCCATAATATCTCTTAACATCAATGGACTTAATGCCCCAACAAAAAGACACAGACTAACTGACTGGATACTCTCAATCCTGAACATCTATGCTCCAAATGCAAGGGCACCCTCTTTTGCTAAAGAAACTTTATTAAAGCTCAAAGCACACATTGCACCTAACACAATAATTGTGGGTGACTTCAACACTGCACTTTCCTCAATGGACCGATCAGGAAAACAGAAACTAAACAGGGACACAATGAAACTAATTGAAGCTTTGGACCAATTAGATTTAACAAATATATATAGAACATTCTATCCTAATGCAAAAGAATATACCTTTTTCTCAGCACTTCATGGTACCTTCTCCAAAATCGACCATATAATTGGTCACAAGACAGACCTCAACAAATATAAGAAGATAGAACTAATCCCATGCCTCCTATCAGATCACTATGGAGTAAAAGTGGTCTTCAATAGCAAACAACAGAAGACCCACATACACGTGGAAACTGAACAATATTCTCTACTCAATGATACCTTGGTCAAGGAAGAAATAAAGAAAGAAATTAAAGACTTTTTAGAACACAATGAAAATGAAGACACAACATCCCCAAATCTATGGGACACAATGAAAGCAGTGCTAAGAGGAAAACTCATAGCCCTGAGTGTCTCCAAAAAGAAAATGGAGAGAGCATACATTACCAGCTTAATGACACACCTGAAAGCCCTAGAACAAAAAGAAGCTATTTCACCCAGGAGGAGTAGAAGGCAGGAAATCATCAAACTCAGGGCTGAAATCAATCAAGTAGAAACAAAGAGAACCATACAAAGAATCAACAAAACCAAGAGCTGGTTCTTTGAGAAAATCAACAAGATAGATAAACCCTTAGCAAGACTGACCAAAGGGCACAGAGAAAGTATCCAAATTAACAAACTTAGAACTGAAAAGGGAGATATAACAACGGAAACTGAGGAAATCCAAAAAATCATCAGATCCTACTACAAGAGCCTGTACTCAACACAACTGGAGAATCTGGAGGAAATGGACAATTTCCTTGACAGATAAAAAATACCAAAATTAAATCAGGACCAACTAGACCATCTAAACAGTCCCATAACGCCTAAAGAAATTGAAGGAGTCATAGAAAGTCTTCCAACCAAAAAAAGCAGAGGACCAGATGGTTTCAGTGCAGAATTCTATCAGACCTTCAAAGAAGAGTTAACACCAATACTCTTCAAACTATTCCACAAAATAGAAACCGAAGCAACACTACCCAATTCCTTCTACGAAGCCACAATTACGCTGATACCAAAATCACACAAAGATCCAACAAAGAAAAAGAACTTCAGACCAATTTCCCTTATGAATATCGATGCAAAAATACTCAATAAAATTCTTGCCAACCGAATCCAAGAACACATCAAAACAATCATCCACCATGATCAAGTAGGCTTTATCCCGGGAATGCAGGCTTGGTTCAATATACAGAAATCCATCAATGCAATCCACTACATAAACTCAAAGAAGAAAACCACATGGTCATTTCATTGGATGCTGAAAAAGCATTTGACAAAATTCAGCATCCTTTCATGCTTAAAGTCTTGGAGAGAACAGGAATTCAAGGCCCATACCTAAACATAGTAAAAGCAATATACAGCAAACTGGTAGCCAGCATCAAACTAAATGGAGAGAAACTTGAAGCAATCCCACTAAAATAAGGGACTAGACAGGGTTGCCCCCTTTCTCCTTATCTCTTCAATATTGTACTTGAGGTACTAGCTCGGGAAATTCGACAACATAAGGAGGTCAGAGGGATACAAATTGGAAAGGAAGAAGTCAAACTATCATTATCTGCAGATGACATGATATTCTACCTAAGTGACCCCAAAAACTCCTCTAGAGAGCTCCTACAGCTGATAAACAACTTCAGCAAAGTGGCAGGTTATAAAATCAACTCAAGCAAATCAGTGGCCTTCCTATACTCAAAGGATAAGCAGGCTGAGAAAGAAATTAGGGAAATGACCCCCTACACAATAGCCACAAACAGTATAAAGTATCTTGGGGTGACTCTTACCAAACATGTGAAAGATCTGTATGACAAGAACTTCAAGACTCTGAAGAAGGAAATGGAAGAAGACCTCAAAAAATGGGAAAACCTCCCATGCTCATGGATCAATAGAATCAATATAGTTAAAATGGCCATTTTGCCAAAAGCAATATACAGATTCAATGCAATACCCATCAAAATCCCAACTCAGTTCTTCACAGAGTTAGGAAGAGCAATTATCAAATACATCTGGAATAACAAAAAACCCAGGATAGCTAAAACTATTCTCAGCAACAAAAGAAAGTCTGGGGGAATCAGTATCCCTGACCTCAAGCAATACTACAGAGCAACAGTGTTAAAAACTGCATGGTACAGTTAAAAACTGTACAGTGACAGGAAGGAAGAGCAATGGAACAGGATTGAAGATCCAGAAATGAACCCACACACATATGGCCACTTGATCTTCGACAAAGAGGCTGAAAACATCCAATGGAAAAAAGATAGCCTTTTCAACAAATGGTGCTGGTTCAAATGGAGGTCAGCATGCAGAAGAATGCAAATTGATCCATCCTTGTCTCCTTGTACTAAGCTCAACTCCAAATGGATCAAGGACCTCCACATAAAGCCAGACACTCTGAAGCTAATAGAAAAGAAACTGGGGAAGACCCTTGAGGACATCGGTACAGGGAGAAAGTTTCTGAACAGAACACCAATAGCATATGCTCTAAGATCTGGAATTGACAAATGGGACCTCATAAAATTACAAAGTTTCTGTAAGGCAAAGGACACCATCAAGAGGACAAATCGGCAACCAACAAATTGGGAAAAGATCTTCACCAACCCTACATCAGATAGAGGGCTAATATCCAATATATATAAAGAACTCAAGAAGTTAGACTCCAGAAAACCAAACAACCCTATTAAAAAATGGGTACAGAGTTAAGCAAAGAATTCTCACCTGAAGAACTTCGGATGGCAGAGAAGCACCTTAAAAAATGTTCAACTTCATTAGTCATTAGGGAAATGCAAATCAAAACAACCCTGAGATTTCATCTTACACCAGTCAGAATGGCTAAGATTAAAAATTCAGGAGACAGCAGGTGTTGGAGAGGGTGTGGAGAAAGAGGAACACTCCTCCACTGCTGGTGGGGTTGCAAATTGGTACAACCACTCTGGAAATCAGTCTGGCGGTTCCTCTGAAAAATGGGCACCTCACTTCCAGAAGATCCTGCTATATCCCTCCTGGGCATATACCCAGAGGATTCCCCACCATGTAATAAGGATACATGCTCTACTATGTTCATAGCAACCCTATTTATAATTGCCAGATGCTGGAAAGAACCCAGGTATCCCTCAACAGAAGAGTGGATGCAAAAAATGTGGTATATCTACACAATGGAGTACTATTCAGCCATTAGAAACAATGAATTCATGAAATTCTTAGGCAAATGGATGGAGCTAGAGAACATCATACTAAGTGAGGTAACCCAGACTCAAAAGATGAATCATGGTATGTACTCACTAATAAGTGGATATTAACCTATAAATCTGGAATACCCAAAACATAATCAAATGAGGTACAAGAAGAAAGGAGGAGTGGCCCCTTGTTCTGGAAAGACTCAGTGAAGCAGTATTCGGCAAAACCAGAACGGGGAAGTGGGAAGGGGTGGGTGGGAGGACAGGGGAAGAGAAGGGGGCTTACGGGACTTTCGGGGAGTGGGGGGCTAGAAAAGGGGAAATCATTTGAAATGTAAATAAAAAATATATCGAATAAAAAAAGAAAAAAAAAACCAAAACAATAAAAATCAACTTCCCAAGCAAAGCAAAAACAAACAAACAAAAAACCCATAAAGTTTTAACAATCCAGGACCTGAGCCACTCTAGACAAACCTGTCCCTTTGTTTATTGAAGGCTCAGGCCCTTGACTTCAGTGCCCCACTCCCACGGGTGGTCTGGGTTTTCGCAGCAGATAACAGGTATGAAGACAGTCAGTCACCTCATTCCTCGGCAGTCTGTGCAGGAAGCAGACTGTGAGAACCTGGGGCTTGGGAAGGGGATTGAGAACTTTCGTGTTCTGGGAAGCTATCCTACAGCTGAGGCTGTCTCGCATGTTCACCATGTCTAGAAGCAGTTTCCTGGGAAGGTGTTCATCTTTCTCTGACAAAGCCCCTGGAACTCCGGTGCTCAAAATCACCCAGCAGCATCACAAGGAAGGCGTGGGAATTTCAGTGATGACTATGTCCAGTCCACACCCTCCTTTGCTTTCAGCACAGACAACAGGGGATCTTGACCTGATCTGAACACTATGACCTACTGGCCCCAGCATTTCTAGAGGAGCCTTCTTGGCACAGACTATAGCTTAGATCTAAGGTTGCACACAGCTCCTGAGTGTCTCTATTGTTCAGCAGATGATGCCACTAAAAAAGTCAAATAAAAAGGATTAAACCACTAATAATTAAAAGAGCTGTTTCTGAAATGAGGCAGTACTAAGAAGGGAAAGTAACCTCCTCGACTTAGCAACACAGCCACCTTCTTCTGCAGCCTCACTTCCTGCCCCTCCCTTCACTTGATGGTATGCCAGACACGCCTCTCCCCCAACCTCATACCACTGGTCAATTTTCAAAAGTCCTTTCTCCAGGCCCTTTCCTAACTGGCTTCTGCTCCTTTTTCCATTCAGTCCAACTGGTTTGTTTCCCTGAGATTTCCTTCTTGATCTGGCATGGCATGGACTCCCTACTCAGGATCCAGGATTCAGTTTGGATGCAGCTGGCTCCACCTCAAGAACATCAGAAAAGCCCAAATGCTGCCCTGCCCTCTTGACCCTCATCTTGTAACCTGTGTCTGGTGGGAGAGGCTGTCAGCACTGAAGTCAGGACAAAGCATAGTTAGGAATCTCCCAGCAGGCTTTCACTTTTGAGCACAGAGGTGAGATCTCCACCTTCTCTGGGCGGGCGGGAGGGGGGGGGGGAACCCCAGGTAGGAGCACACAGGGCCTAAGATCAGTGGAGCAACTGGGACAGGACTGAAAGCCATTTGCACCAGGGAGCTGGGAGACTCCACAGCCTTTGTGCATAAGCCACCAGGAGAGATCTCCCAGCAGTGCTTTCACTTTTGAGCTCAGAGGAGTAAGGACACAGGCTTACAGGCCCACAGGAGGAACAAACTGCGGCCAGAGACAAGAATACCAGCTAGCTCCATATGGCAAAAGGCAAGCACAAGAACCCTACCAAAAGAAACCAAGGCCACATGACAACATCAGAACCCAGTTCTCCCACCACAGCAAGTCCTTAATACCCCAACACACCGGAAAAGCAAGAATTGGATTTAAAATCATATTTCATTATGATAGAGGGCTTCAAGAAAGACTTAAATAACTCCCTTAAAGAAATACAGGAGAACATCAGTCAACAGGTAAAAGCCCTTACAGAGGAAACACAAAAATCCCTTAAAGAAATACAGGAGATCATGGGTCAACAGGCAGAAGCCCTTACAGAGGAAACACAAAAATCCCTTAAAGAAATACAGGAGATCATGGGTCAACAGGCAGAAGCCCTTAAAGAAGAAACACAAAAATCCCTTAAAGAATTACAGAGAAACACAAACAATCAAGTGATGAAACAAAACCATCCAGGATCTAAAAGTGGAAGTAGAAACAATAAAGAAATCACAAAGTAAGACATCTCTGGAGATAGAAAACCTTGGAAAGAATTCAGGAGTCATAGATGCAAGCATCAAAAACAGAATACAAGAGATAGAAGAAAGTACCTCAGGTGCTCAAGATACCATAGAAAACATAGACTCAACAGTCAAAGAAAATGCAAAATGCATAAAGCTGGTAACTCAAAACATCCAGGAACTACAGGACATAATGAGAAGACCAAACCTAAGGATTATAGGTATAGAGGAGAGCAAATATTTACATCTTAAAGGCCCAGTAAATATCTTCAACAAAATTGTAGAAGAAAACTTCTCTAACCTAGAGAAAGAGATGCCCATGAACATATAAGAAGCCTTCAGAACTCCAAACAGTCTGGACCTGAACAGAAAATCCTCCCAGCACATAATAATCAAAACACCAAATTCACTAAACAAGGAAAGAATATTAAAAGCAGTAAGGGGAAAAGGGCAAGTAACTTATAAAGGCAGACCTATCAGAATCACACCAGACTTCTCACCAGAGACAATGAAAGCTAGAAGATCCTGGGCAGACCTCATACAGACCCTAAGAGAATACAAATGCCAGCCCAGGCTTCTATACCCAGCAAAACTCTCAATCATCATAGATGGAGAAACCAAGATATTCCATAATAAAAGCAAATTTACACAATATCTCTCTACAAATTCAGCCCTACAAAGGATAATTGATGGAAAATGCCAACACAAGGAGGGAAACTACACCCTAGAAAAAGCAAAAAAGTAATCTTCTTCCAACAAACCCAAAAGAAGATACCCACACAAACATAAAAATAACATCAAAAATAACAGGAAGCAACAATCACTATTCCTTAAAATCTCTTAACAACAATGGACTCAACTCCCCAATAAAAAGACATAGATTAATGAAATATTTCTCATGCAAATCTTCAATTTTATCAGAAAATGTTTGCAATTTCCCTTTTAATTAATTTAGTAATTTCTTTCTGTCTACCATTTTATCTGCATTATTTTTCACGATAATCTTCGATTTTAATATGTCTTTCTATATACTTCCTCCATTTTATCAGAAATGTTTCCATGTAAATCTTTGATTTTATCACAAATGTTTTTAATTTCACCTTCAATTAATTTAGAAAAAATTTTTATGTCAACCATTTTTTATGTAAAATTTTCCATAGTCAATTTTAATGTGTTCATCTGTTTATTTCTTGAATTTTATCAGAAATATTTTCCATGTAAATCTTCAATGTTATCTGAAAATGTTTATAATTCCACCTTCAATCAACTTAGAATTATCTTTATGCCTATCATTTTATCTATATAATTTCCAAGATAATTGTTAATGCTTTCCTATATATTTCTACAATTTTATCAGAAATCTTTTCCATGTAAATCTTCAAGTTTATCAGAAAATGTTTATAATTCTACTTTCAATCAACTTAGGAATACTTTTATGCCTACCATTATTATGTCTATATAAAATTTCCATGATAATCTTCAATTCTAACATGTTTTTCTGCATCTTTCTACAATTTTATCAGAAATATTTTCCACATAAGTCTCCAATTCCATCATAAAATGTTTCTATCCCATATTTCAATTGATTTAGTAATGTTTTACATGTCTACCACTTTACTCCTTAATTTTCCATGAAAATTGTCAATTTTAGCGTGTTTATCTGAAATATTTTCCATGTAAATCTTTAATTTTATCATAAAGTGTTTTTACTTCCCTTTACTTCCCTTTTCAATAAATACAATTTTTTTTTAAATGTGGCACCAGAAAGCTTAAAAGAGAGCCCTGCGGTGAAAAGGTTAAGTAAAACCAACTGTATATATGGTTCTATAAATTTCTCTCCTTGTTTTTAAAATCAATTGATGAAAAGATATCTTAGCAGCCACAATTATTTGTTTGTTTGTTACTATTACTATTACTTTGCTTTGTGGGAAAAGAAGATACTAATTTTTAAACAAGCTGCCCTACAGTTCCCCTTGGAACACTAAAATGCCCTGTAACTCAGGACAGCAAATGTTTGCTGATCTCACTAATCAATCCATTGCAAGCTTAGTAGCCAAACAGCAGTGACACTTCAGAGACATAGGAACCTGGTAATTTATTCCTTGAATATCTTTCCAGGCAATTAGAGCCCTAACAACTCTTGTGTGCTAAGCAAGCCCGGGGCGGCTCCTTCCCAACAACTTTGCAAGAGGTGCTGTCAGAAAAGCCTTTAAAAACAATCACACCGGAGGAGGCCCCCAGAGAGTGTCTGCACCTGAGCTAGCAGTGCTGTGCAGGGACAGCTAGGGCTCCTGAAAATGAAGTTCTTGTCCAGGGTCCTGGCGAGCCTGTGGCTCTCTGCCTTGGGCTCAGCAGAATGGCGGTGATTTGACCAATGATGCTGAATAGCAGATGCTTTATGTATACAGTCAAGTTTGCCATGGTACCATCCAAGTGATTTTAGGATTCTGGGCACACAGCAAGCCTGCTGAGGGCTGTTGACAGCCACACGCAGAGAGATTGCAGCACAATTACAGGGTGGTCAGCATTCAAAGAGGGCAATAGAAGGAGTCGTGCAGGCCTTTCCTCTTGTAGATAAGCCGAGAGACCAGAGAGCTTAATGACGGCTTGCAGGAGGATCATACAGAGAGGTATATGTGTGTCCAATCTAAAGTTGCCACCTTATGCTGGAGTTCTCTGCTGGCATAATCTAAATTGGCTATTTGCACTGTCCAAATGCATGAGTTGATTTTCAGAACTTTGTTTGACTCTTTGCCTGTGGGCAGCTTAAGGTTGATTGACTGTGTCAGCTGGACCAATGGTCCTGTCCAAAGCTTCCACTGTTCACCACAAACAGGGCTCAGGGACACCAGGTAACACCCTGCTGTTATGGTGTCATTCTGATACACATCAAGCCTGGAGACACTTATCTTTAGCCTAAAGGTCCTTGAGAGCTAATTCTTGGATCTTAAACAGTTTCCCACAGGGAAGGAGGAGTGAAGGACTTCTATTAAGATCCTTGTCGCTTTAAAAAAAAAAAAAAGAAACAAAGAAAGAAAGAATAAAGGAGACAGAAAGCAGACAGGAAATATAATTACACTCACTTAGCCTTGACTTTCATCTCATTGCCAAGAGAAATTTGGAACCCTGGATAGGATGGAGCTGATTCCTGTTGCACACAGTAAGCTTCTTTTGAGCTATTACACAAAGTGCATCAAGAAAGAATGAGGGGGGAGGCTGTAGGAGAAAAATTAAAATGTTTTTATTCCTCTTTGTAATTTTTCTTTATAATACATAGAGAAAAACATTGGGAAAAACTGAAGGGTGGTCTCAAAATAATTAGTGCTTGCCGAAACAAGGTCTGAGCCCTTGGTTTTATGGGCATTTATATCTGACTTGCATCTAGTTTTAGCATTTCTATTATATTTACATAAGGACAATACTTGTATCTTCATACTTGTCCACAGTAAAGATGGAAAGCGATTGCTCGCAAGCAAGCTTGAGTTCCACGGTAAAGATGAGCTGACAGAGAACCTTCAGGGATCTACCCACCCCCAGCCTGGAGCAACTTATCCACCCTTTGAAAAGGACTGCCCTCTAGGTGCTCAGGACAAAACAAGGCCATCCAGACCAGGGAGGGGTGTCAGCTCTCCCGGGAACAGCTGGGATTTCTGACTTAAAAGGGCAAAATTTACCCTCTATTTGCAGGATGTATATGCAAGGTCCTTTGCGGCCTTGAAATGATTTTAAGTGAATTGTTTTGAGAAACAGCCACAAATGCCTCATCACGTGAGATGAAAAGCGAATGCTCGCAAGCAAGCGTGAGTTCCAGGGTGGACCTGCGCACGGTGCTTAGGAGTCTAACATAACATGATGTGGCGGTAAATTTTATATTTCCCCGAAAAAGAATATGAAGTACAGCGAGGCCCCTTAGAAGAGGACCTGGATTAAGCACACCTGTCAGGTGACGCCTACCTTTAAACATCTGAATTCTGTTCTTGAGGATCACATATTTCCTCTGGCATTAACTCGGTCCATGCAGTGCTTCTGCAGATGTCTCATAGTAATTCATTCTTACCTACTCCCCCGCCCGGGTTCCACTACTAACTGACTTTTAGTAAGTGTTTTAGTTTCTTTTCCTGTGGCTGCGATAAACTACTCTTTGATAAAAGCAACTAAAAGAGAAAGGTTGATTTTAGTTCACTATTTGAGGAATAGGTCAAGATGATGGTCAAGTCAAGGCACTAGGAACCTGACGCAATTGGTCACACTGTATCTGTAGTTAGGATTTAAAAAGCAATGGATGAATGCATACTGGAGCTCAGCTTGCTTTTCTGCTCATATACATTCCTCTGGCTAGGGAATGGCCTCGCCCACAGTGGGAGGATCAGTGAGCATCTCCTAGGTAATTCTAACTCCTGTCCTGTTGGACTCAACTTTACCCGGCACTGTAAACAATGCTGGTTATTATGTGGTAGCAAATACCACAGCCCCAGGACCTGACAAGGAAAGCTGGGACCCCACTTGTGTAGCATTTGCTTTGTAAGCAACCTGTTCTCTTCACTATGAGCCTTCATTCGAGGTCCCTGTCAAAGACACTCTACCTTCACAACAGAGAATGAGTCTGATTCTCACCACCCACACTGAGAGGCTCACAACTGCTTGTAACCCCAGCTCCACAGGGATCTGATTCCTCTCGCCTCCGCATGCACCCACACTCACGTGCACTTACTTGTACACAGAAGTACATAGGTTTGAAAATTTAATAAATTTCTTCTCTCAATGGGATGGCCAAGATAGCCTGGGTCTGATAAGAGCCATGCTGATCCCCCCAGGGACCCAATTGTCTCTGTACAATTGTGTTAAGCAAGACAAGTCTGGTGACAAAGGCGGCTTAAGCACCTCCGCCAAGACAGCACACATGATTTCTGGATCCAAACTCAAGACAGGGCCAGAGCCATACCTGACGATCACCTCATCACTTCATCACCTCCACTGAACACTTCCAAAATCTTTCATATGCTTTTCCCATAATTTGGAGTTTGAGCGGATTCTTTCATTTTTAGATTTCCTGCTTCCAATTTGTTCCCATCTTATTGTGCTATGTAGTGCTATGTGAGGGAGCCAACTGTCACATCAGAATACAAGCAGTGAGGACACTGCATCACCTATCAGAGTATGTATGGGACCACACGTGCTTTTATGTTCAATTGACACAGCGCTTGAAGAACATTTTAAATTATGTGTACAGTCTATGCATATACATGCTAAATGTCTATGACTATCTACAGAGATGCAATAGTGTTATCTGACTATCGGAAAAGACAAAAAAAAAGTCTGGCGTATTAAAAAGCCTCTTCATTTGCCAAGAGTCATAGGTACAAAAGGAATCCAGCTGTTCATCTGCTAATCTATAAATAACACTTCATGTTGCTGACGTGATCACTGGAGGAAGCGATTTTCTTTCTGCTTTAACTTTGAAATGTCTCACCTACTTTGAGATGGGTTACAAATGCTGCAACCTTCAAGCAGCCATTTGAAGCAGACAGATTACCCGCACAGCAGCATTTGACAAAGACCTCTCCTTTGCAAACGAATATAAAATTCAAACGTGTAAGTGAACGTGGGCGAGCCCGTATTTCTCTTTCAGGTGTCAATGTTCCATCTCTAGGAAGTTCCCCAATGACTCCTCCTGCCTGACAGCATGCGAGGAAACACAGAGGCAGTCATCAATCTCACAGGGAAAGTGGTGTCTGCGATGGAAAAAGATCTCTACAGGAATTGTGACTCTGACTTCGGAAGATGAAAAATAGGGCACACTGGGGCCGAGAAGAGAAGGATCCCTGTTGCACAGTATTACTCCTCCCAGTTCTTCTTGTCCTTAAATGGGATATTCTCATCAAATTGGTCACTGTCCCTTGAATCTACAAGTCCTATCACAGAGGTAAAAATGGACCCATAATTAACATAGAACCCATCGTTTGCTATGCTGGTGGGAGTAGGTCACAGTGTGGAAGACATGTTCTGAGCAGGACCTTCATGCACAGCCTTCTGCCGGGAGCCTATTCTTAAGCAGCACAGCACCAAGTCAACTGGAGACAACTGGAGGGCAAGCAGAGGCTGGCAGGTAGGATCGGGAGGGTGGGGCCAGGGAGGAGCTTGGCTCTGAAGGAATGAGGCATTTTTTCTCCTTCTGAGTTCTGTTAGCTGATGGAAGTGGGGGCCTGGTGGGTACACCTGGGTTAGACTTTGGATTGATGCATAGCCTAGGCATTAAGGGTGACATAAAGCAACTGAAGATCAAAGGAAATAAGACACTCATGTTAGGGAATTTTCTCAAAGCAACTCATCCCCACCTATGGTGAAAATGGGAAAATCAGAAGAGAGATGGTTCTTTTAACTCAAGTAACAAAAATAACACCATGCTTTGATCACTTCAAAGGAAACAAAATACAGTAAATAGGGAGACCCAGAGCTCCCCAAGGACTGATAGACAAGGAGGGTATTAGCTTGTGATGGGACATTACAAAAACTGCTTTTGGAAGACTCAACAAGCATGCCCCAGAGGCTAACCACACACCAGCCAGGTAGGTGTGCTGTAGAAGCTCTTCATCAGATCCTCAGCAGCCGTGCAGGTTTAGAGGGGCCATCTGTCAATCAGATCTGAAATTTGTCAATGATGTGGTTGCTTTCATGACAACTAGGTGAAGATATAACACAAATTAGCAGAAGACATTAAAATTAACATGGAAAATACTTCTTACCCTGTTAACAGGACACTCTGGGTTTTCAGATCCTGAGTCTGGGTGTAGGCCCAAGACCAGAACCTTAATTTCAAACCATCCTACACCTGCAAACCTGATCAACCTTTCAATCAACAAGGCCCAGAAAAATGACAGAAACCACAAAGTAAGGCTCATTTGTGGTATTAACACTCATGCTCAACCCAGGAAAGAACAACTATGCAAGCATCCAAAATACCATTTAAGCTCTTGGGAACCTCTGTGGGACTTGAGCACACAGGAGGGTTGTAGCAGAGAGGCCTTGGTGCTTGACTTAAGGTTTCAGTTCATTCTGGGCTTTTTGTTTTGCTTTGGAAGCAATTAGAGAATTACATTTATTTTTTTAAGTGTTTGAATTTCAAGAGAACTTAATTTATCTGTTTATTATCCATATAAAATATGAGTGAGTGCTTAGAAGGAATTTGTCTGCTTCACATGTCTTCATTTGTCTGGTTCATAAGTCTTTCCTGTAAGGGATATAAAGTGTTTCCTCTTTATTTTGCTTTGAAAATGTATGTAATATGCCATTAAGAGTCCCACTGATTAAGGGGGCTAAAGAGAGGGCTCGGCTGGTCAGAGTGTTGCTCTGCTTTTAGAAGACTGGAGCTTAGTGTCTAGCACCCAGGTTGGGTGACTCACAGCTTCCTGTCACTTCCACTACAGGGGAACTAACGCCCTCTTCTGGCCTCAGTATGCACCTGCACATACACAAAGATACACACACACACACACACACACACACACACACACACAAATATATATATATATATAATCTTTTACATCTGTAATTTAGTCTCTTTTTAAATATCTTTTTTAATTGTTAATTAAGCCTACGTCTAGTTGACTATTCAAGTAAATAGCATTTCATTAACTTCTGAGTTAATCAAACAAATACTAAGAAGAAATAAATCCAAGTGGTCAGTTTTGTTTTGTTATTCTAGCATTGCTAAACTTATTTGTTAAGACAAATGTTATCACTATAATGGCTCAAGGAAAAGGGGAAATTTTGACTGAACATCAAATTAAAAATCATGCTAAGAATATCACCTTTTTCTGAGATGAAATTTTCATTTTTAAAAACCTTAATTATTGTATTTACACCTCCAACAGACTCATAATATGTCATGTTTTGCTTTGACATTCAAATAAGGTTGCTTTGTGGGAGTTTTATTAGTTTTTTGAAGAGAGAAAAATGACTCCAACATTTCCCCTGACTTTGGAACCTGGCCTGCCTCATACACCTTTCCTAATGCAGTGGCAAACTCACATCCACGCAGCCAACACCATCAATAACAGTGTACAAATGACAGCTTTCCAGTTTGCTTTTCTAAGGGCATATCCTTCCCCTGCCTAATCAGTGTGTTTACATAGCAACCGGAGCATTTATACTCTTGACCTTCTTCCTGTTGGCTTGAAGTCTTGTACAATTATCACTGTGATGCAGCTCACTGTTTCTAGAAATGGTGAAAACACCATTTGGGGGTTGAGGGGAATGAGACAATACTAGTTAACACTGAGAAGTTCAGTCCAATACAATAGTGTTGTCTTCTACCCACTCTAGACATCAAGGACCGTTAATGAATAATGAGACAACTGATTCAGTGATGTCACCCAGAAGACTCAGCTGTCTTAACTGTGTAGGGTGAAGGCGCTGAGGTTTACAGTGAACTCTCTTGGGGTCACTTTGCAAATCCCTACCTCCTTTTCAATAGGGAGAGCAGAAGGCCGCATCTTAACTCACTGGCTAGTCACCTCCTATATGTGATGGTATCATGTGTGTTTTACAGAGATTGGAGGGACTGCCACAATACAAATAAAGCCCAGGACAAGGTGGACAGCTCCTCCTCACAGTCCAGAGGTCTCTACTCCACTCAGCACTACCCTCACCTCGTGTCGACTCAGGGATGGCACAGACGCTCTCCCTCATCACTGTTAGCAGCTCCTCATACATACCTATATCTTTTAGGACATACCATACTTTTAGGATACTGAAAATAATAACTGTAAACATACACAATCAACTCTACCTCGAAATATGGTCATTTTCCATTCACGATTTCCAATTATGCATAGCATAACTAATCAACCAAATATAAACATGTCTCACAGGAAAGAATACCTTCCAAGAAGAACTTCCTTGTCAGGTAGGGGCAGTTTCACCATGTTGTAGGCAATGTATATACTAAGAAAGCCCACAGGTAGGAAGCTGCCCCACCCTAGCTGGGGGCCGATATTTATTACAGGAGCTGCTAGTTCCATGAACAATATAGAGCAGTCTAAAAATACCTCACTGTTTCTTACTGAAACAATGCATCTGTGCCTTTCTTACCATAGTAGTTACACTTGTGCCCTGAAATAACTTCCATTGCTACTGCATTACTGAATTAGGATTATAGTTCCCACTTACATTTAAGTCAGAAGAGAAGAAAGATCTAGCAACATAGTTTGATAAAATGTGAAGAAACTGAAGACTTGATGGTACCAAATGGTAAGTTTTAGATTCTGAGGCCATAGCTTCTTCAGGGGAGTGGGCAAATGTCTATCCTCATGCGTGCTGCTCTCCCAGGAGTTTTTTGAGGAAATAATAAGTTTTCTGATAGTATCTAATTTACTATCTTAAAAAATTACAAGCTGCATTTTTTTAAAAGAATATGTTAGCGAATCTGAAACAAGAGATGTGTCTTAGCAACATACAACAGGGAAGAAGCTACAAAGGGGAGCTTGGACATGACCTACTGACCTACTTCTCTCCACTCTTGGACCACTTCCTCCTTGGTGTTCCTAATATAGACCACATGTTATAAACCAGGGGTGACTGTCCCCAAAAGGACATTAGATAGGACTGGTTAATTGCATAGGAAGGTTGTTGCTCATATCTAGTGAGTGTAAGTCAAGGATGCTGCTCAGAGGCCAACAATGTTCAGAGGTCTCACATCCCAGATCAGTGCTCTAGCTCACAATGCTCATAGCACAGAGGTTGAGAATACCATGCAGACAGAATGTGTTGGCCTAGGCTTACCTCATGCTTGTACCAAAGACATGCTTACCCACTAAGCCAAATCCCTAGCCCTGTGGTAGTTTTGATAACAACCCTAGCATACACATGTAGGATACTCTGTTTTATAATTTACTTTCTTGATAGCCTGGGTATGACTAGATCAGGAGAAGCCATCTTGGATCCAAAGGGTTCTGAATGTCAAGTTTGGCCAAGATGTACCCCTGATGACTAAATTATAAAAGGCCTATGTTTTTGTAAGCCACTTTGTTGGGGGCCTTTGATACAATAGCTTAACCCTTATCCTAAAGATAAATCTTGCTTGCATTCAAAGGACAGCTAACTGTAAATAGATTCGCATGTGATTTTCAAAGAAAGCTTCAAAATGAATCAGACATGATTTCTCGCCATGCCTCTGTATAATAAGTATAGGATTTGAAGTCTTATCCATCATACCCCTTTCTGCCATTGAAACTAAGTTGTTTCATCAATACTAAGTTCTGATTCCCAACCTTGCTAGCCTATGTACTGCATAATATTCACAGATATTAGCCTTGAACTTTCACATATGTGTTTTCCATTTGGGATATCCACAGTGGGCAGGAAACTAGTAAAGTCTCATGGGGACTGACAGCCATCAAGGCAGGGAAGATAAAATGCAGTGGGATAAGGAGGTTAAGGTGAATAATGGGACAGGAAATGGTAAGTGAGGTGGGGATGGGAAGACAGGGTAAAGGATGGGGTGCAAGGAGGGATGAAGAACAGGAGACCTTACAAAATAGCTGTGTAGAAGTGTACCTCTGTAGAAACTTCCTAATAGAGTAATCCTGTTATAGTCCTAGTATATTAAATAATATATATTATTTAAAAAGAGTTACCCTATAACAGAGAAACATACCCCTACTATATAGTACAAGCTAATAAATAGCCCAGGAATGGCTAACAAATAGCTAGGGAAATGGTTACCTCTTTTGGAGGTGTTGTCTGGAAAGGTCCTACAGATACCCAAACATTGTAAGCTATTGTTTTCTCTCTCTCTCTCTTTCTTCTCTCTCTCTCTCCTTCCTGCATAGTTAAGTAGATAGATAGATAGATAGATAGATAGATAGATAGATAGATAGATAGATAGATAGATAGGCGTGTGCATCCTCCCTTCCTCTCTTGCTGCTACTCACCCTCTCTCTCCTATTTGCCTGACTTCTCTTGATTGAGAGACAAAAAAGAAAAAGCCCCCTTAAACGGCAGTACACAGTAGTGACTAAGTTCTCTCATGTTAAGGGACTTTTATTTAAGCTAGGATATCTGCATGAAATTCTGAACAGCAAACCAGAACTGGAGTTTTCAGTGTGATCTCTCTTTGTATTCTGAAGCCCGTTTCTCATGCAGATGCCCTGTGAAAGTGCAAATGGGGGAACAGTCTACATTGCAGATCAAAATTAAAACTCACTGAAGCATTGGTCCGCATCTGCAGACTAATCCGTCAGTCTTAATCCTGTTTTTCTCTTTAGGATGAAGGGTAGCACAGATGCATCTGAACCATTGTACAACCTATCTTCCCGATTGCCCATGCGCACTTGCAGAAGTTTAGTCTCTCACTGAACTAAGTGGAAGATAAAATGTGGGGAAAAAATCATAATTCTTTTCCTGACTCTGTCAGAGAAAATGCATGTGACCTTGGGTAGGAGGAGGTATCTCTTCCCTGCCTTTCTGTCCTCACTTTCAAAACAGAGAAAGCAAAATTCCATTCATTTAGTAATAAATTATCCCATTACTGAGTATAAACACTGTTATTGTTTAGCCTTTATTTCTGCAATCTGTCAGGACATTCTGAAATTTCTCTATAAAATACACAACTTAATGCACTGTTTCTCCTTTCTTCTTTTGCATGGTGTGTCTGGAGGAGGCAAGGCAGAAGGGTGAACACATGGCCTGGGTAAATGAAATGCTATTTAATTTATTTTCAAATGGATAAAAGGAAATGTAATTAAGCTCCCTAAAAGCCTTCCAAATAAACTTCTCTTTAAAAAGTGGAAAGGGAGATCGTTACCTTATCGAAGCAGTAAATCAGAGTCCAGGACACTTGGAGATGAGAACCAGATTGGGAGAGCCAGCAGAGGAGCGACTGTCATGGAAGCCAGGCTTCCCAGGATGGAGAGAAAATGCCAAGAAGGCAGCACAGGAAATGGACTGGATCTGAAGATTGCTGTTCAGATAGGTGTGAGTGTCCCTCCCCCATCTTCTCATCTCCCCTCCCCTCTCTTTTCCCTCCCTTCCACTCCCTTTTCCTCTCCTCCTCTTTTACTTCCCTCCCCTTCTTCTCTCTTTATCTGGTTTTCATGCACATACAATTAAATGCGTTTGTATGTTTTCATTTAACCGTGAAAGCCAAGACGTTCTACAAAGCCACAGAAAGACAGCACTATGGATGGACCTGTAGCCCTCTAGAGAAGCACTTCTGCTATATAAGCCTGCTGCGGAGGACAGTGGAGGAACTCTGACAAACAATAGCCACTGGAGAATCTTACTGTTTTTTCAGTTAAATTTACTTTCATTTCAGGAAGGGCCATATTAGAACCAGGGCAACTACAAATGTAGCTGCCTAACACTAACACCTTGTGTGTGCTTCCAGCTTCTTGTTGGGTTAGCTTCACAAGAGTTATTAAATACCTCAAGACCGACATTATTTTGGTATTTTGCCAAAATTTGTTCTCTTCAGGAAATTAAAGCTAAAATAAAAAATAAAAAATAAAAAATCCAAGCCTCTGTTTGTATTCCAGGGTTCTGTAAGTCTAACTATTCAAAATGGAACTGGTCACTCTCTTAGGGTCATTAATCTTTTTGAAATTTACACACCATAGGAGATGATGTTATTAGGATACTTTAAGATATATATTTCTCTGATGTGTACAGGTTAAAGGCCCAGTTTTATGCTGATTTGGGGCTGTCGTGTATTGGTGTGATTGAAGTATACAAAGTAAAAAAATCCTCACTCAAATATTTTTGTAAATATTTTTAAATGAAATGAGTTTAAGTAAAAGAAGTTTCCATTAAGCAGTGACTATCTTTGGATTTACAGTTTATCAGCTGTCATGTCCACAGTGCTGTGTGCTTCCCTGCCTTTTGACATGATCTAATGTAAATGTGTTCCTTCAGTAACTTAAAAGATAGTATATAATGTTAATCTGACATAAAATATGACTGTATATGACAATGAATTGTAATTGATTTTATTGGGTCATTGAACCAAACATAGCAAAGATATAATTTAATATTATATCATCAAAATAAAGATATTAAAACTAAAATGGTGACCAGGAATAAAGTAGAATTGGAGCACGTTATAAAATCCCTTTAATGAAAATAGTCTCAAAACACAGATAAACTTAAATTGAAAATCTCTGGCTTTTTCTTCTGTAAACATCCTCAAGACAGTATGGTATTCCTGTTCATGTGAAATGCTTTTCAGAAAGAGTAAGAAGTCACACATCCAAGGAAAAATATTGCTCTGTGGGGTATAATAAAATTCAAAATTACTAGAGATGTTCCAGCCATCAGCTCTCTTGGCCTGTTTGGAAGTCTTCGGTAAAGTTTCCATAGGTATGTAGAAGAGCCGGGAAACAGCAAGACAGTTAATTGTGCCAATGATGATATAATTTATAATTTTTACATTTTAAGGATAAGTTTCTAATAAAAGTACTTGCATTAAAGCAGTGCCAAATACATATTCAAACAAAATATGCTAATTTGCAATTGGTCTGATGATGAAGGGTACTCATTACATCATTCTTTTCATCTCCCAAATTGTCTGCAATACATAGTCAGCATTAGAAAAATCCTTGCTCGGATAAGTTTTCACTGTCCCGGGAGGCACTATGGCAGCTCCTGGGAAAGAAAAATCAACACTATTCTCCATATGTATACCCTGATAGAAACAACAAAGACCAGACTGGCAAGATACACCATGGATGCATTAGTGGCATGAAAGTTAAAGAGGTAAGCAACCTGGTTCAACTGGAGGTCAGCATGCAGAAGATTGGTAATTGATCCATCCTTGTCTCCTTGTACTAAGCTCAACTCCAAATGGATCAAGGACCTCCACATAAAGCCAGACACTCTGAAGCTAATAGAAAAGAAACTGGGGAAGACCCTTGAGGACATCGGTACAGGGGGAAAGTTCCTGAACAGAACACCAATAGCTTATGTTCTAAGATCAAGAATTGACAAATGGGACCTCATAAAATTACAAAGTTTCTGTAAGGCAAAGGACACCATCAAAAGGACAAATCAGCAACCAACAAATTGGGAAAAGATCTTCACCAACCCTACATCAGATAGAGGGCTAATATCCAATATATATAAAGAACTCAAGAAGTTAGACTCCAGAAAACCAAATAACCCTATTAAAAAATGGAGTACAGAGTTAAACAAAGAATTTTCACCTGAAGAACTTCGGATGGCGGAGAAGCATCTTAAAAAATGCTCAACTTCATTAGTCATTAGGGAAATGCAAATCAAAACAACCCTGAGATTTCACCTTACACCAGTCAGAATGGCTAAGATTAAAAATTCAGGAGACAGCAGATGTTGGCGAGGATGTGGAGAAAGAGGAACACTCCTCCACTGCTGGTGGGGTTGCAAATTGGTACAACCACTCTGGAAATCAGTCTGGCGGTTCCTCCGAAAACTGGGCACCTCACTTCCAGAAGATCCTGCTATACCCCTCCTGAGCATATACCCAGAAGATTCCCTAGCATGTAATAAGGATACATGTTCCACTATGTTCATAGCAGCCCTGTTTATAATTGCCAGAAGCTGGAAAGAACCCAGGTATCCCTCAACAGAAGAGTGGATGCAAAAAATGTGATATATATACACAATGGAGTACTATTCAGCCATTAGAAACAATGAATTCATGAAATTCTTAGGCAAATGGATGGAGCTGGAAAACATCATACTAAGTGAGGTAACCAAGACTCAAAAGGTGAATCATGGTATGCACTCACTAATAAGTGGATATTAACCTAGAAAACTGGAATACCCAAAACATAATCCACACATCAAATGAGGTACAAGAAGAACGGAGGAGTGGCCCCTTGTTCTGGAAAGACTTAGTGAAGCAGTATAGGGCAAAACCAGAACAGGGAAGTGGGAAGGGTTGGGTGGGAAAACATGGGGAGGGAAGGGGGCTGATGGGACTTTTGGGGAGTGGAGGTCTAGAAAAAGGGAAATCATTTGAAATGTAAATAAAAAATATATCGAATAAAAAATTAAAAAACAAAAAAAGAACAACAACAACAAAAAAGAGATAAGCAACCACTTTGATTGGATTTAAGGCTTGCTCTTCAAGAGAAAAAACAGGCCTAGTTCTATAAATTTAATGGAGAATTCATAGCTAGAGAACTCATAAGCTTAGGGGTAAATCTACTATTACTATTTTGCTAAATTGAATGTTTCATATTGTTTCCTAAATATGCATCTCTATCCCCATAAACAAGTGCAGATATAGTGGCCCTCATGAGAGGCGTACCTTTGCTAGGTGAACAGAAATTAACACAAATACTTACACTGGTAGACTTACACAAAACAAGAAACAGTGAAGTTTTCAGCTGTTAAGTAGGACACCTGTATCACATCTCTTCTCCCAAGGCTCAGGGAACATCACAAAAGAAGGTGTGGAGAGATAAGAGGAAGATTTCTAGGAGTACTGCTATATAGGACTGTCTGTATGATAGACTAATGTACATATGAACTCACAGTAATGGTGGCTGCATACACGAGATCTTTACAAGATGGACCAAATCCAACCTGCATGGGAGAGGAACACATGAGTCCCCCACACCTATCTGAGAAGCTTCTGGGAGGAGCTGGCTTCTTGGAGCAGGAGAACAAATCTTCATTAGAGATATGGCCCTCTGAAGGAGATTGGCTGTGTTCTGGTGAGTAGCCTCACACCCGTGCATATATGGGCAGCAACCATCTAGACTCGGAAGACTACAAAACACACACACGCGCACACACACACACACACACATACACACACACACACACACACACATACGAGAAGGCAAGAAACTGGAAAGAAGGGTTGAAAAGGATCCAAAGAATTTAGAGATGGGGAGTAGGAGATCGAATATAGTATAAATACATGTATGCATGTGTGAAATCCTTGAAGAATAAAGAAAAAATATTTTAAAATAATAACTTCCATGTAATAGTTTTTCCCAAACAGGCTAGTATTTTTATTTGCTAAATGTCATGCTTCACTGGGCCTATGTGATTCAAAATCTTCTAAGAGTCTTGGGTTTGTCTGGTCAGCAGAATCATAATGGAAACTAGATGCAAGCACACACACTGTTTAAATTTTCTGTGGGTGAACAACAGCGCTAGTCACACAGAGAGATGCCCTCAACTGAGCATAGCGAAGGACTCACACTGGGATAAGAATGGACTTTAATTTCATTTTGCATATTCCTATGTCTTTTATTTCTGTGTTGACTTTATACCTTTCTGTTATCTTGGGGAAAGTTTGCCTTTTAATGAAAAAGTTTGCCTTTTAATGAAACCTTGATACGATTTATAAACGTATACATTTTTGCTTATGGACATGCTTGAGAACTAGAGTGGTAGTGGCTGTGTGTCTCTTCCAGTTAGTAAAGCCACCCATTGTGCTGTAGTACTTAAGGGTAGAAATTTTATTCTATGTGAATTGTTTTAAAACAAAGTCAGAAGACACTGCAGAAGCACCTCAGATTTAGGACTGAGCTTTCTGGAATGGTTCCCTCTCCTTCTCCATCACCACTGTGCCTCATTCTGGCTCAACAGCAGAGCATGGTGCCAAATGCAGGCAGGGACAATTAGTGGAGGCTATGATGTCCTCAAGGGTTTCTCTCCCACAGCTGAGCTTCTGAGAGTCAAGTAGGAGTAATCAAACAAACAGAAACATCTGCCCACATTAAGGGAGACTCCTGGGAGTCTCTTTCCTTATTAGGACAGGAAATGTCCTTGCTTATGGAGGACTGGAAACTCAGCCACACTCTAGGGCATGTACTCAGTACGGCCACCCCCAGTCCTTTTATCAACACTTAGTTAGCCCCCATCGATGCCTGTACTATCTGTCCTTTGTTGCATAATTAACCATTACAGAATTTGGTAGCTTAAGACATCCAAGGTATATGTAGTTTATATGATTGTGCAGTTCTCAGATGAAGCCTTTATAACTCACTGTCCCTGGCTGTAAGCTGGGCTAACTGGTCTACCTTCCCCTTCTTTGCCCATCAAGTGAACCTGGACTGTTTTCACAGTAGAACAAACTTCCAAGACGACGACGAGTAGTGCTTGGAATGCCAAACCCACACAGATGGCATGTCATGGTCACTCAAGGTCACAGGCCAATTTGGACCCAGAGAAACAGGAATCACACTCTACTGCTGGCTGAAATGACATAGAGTCACATTATAAGACCTGGGATACAACTTGGGAAATCTGTAAAAATGTAGGGATTAATGGGCACTCAGATTAAAGAGGTAACCAACCTTCCCAGGGGGACATAAGTAACCTAATGAATTAATAACTTCAAAACTATAGAGTATTGAAAGCATTCCCACTAGAGAAAGCATCCCCAAAGGAGCTGAAGTGTGCCTGCACTTCCCCACTGTGTCCTGTGGTCTTCCCTGAAGAGCTGAATGTGGAGAGCTAGCTAGATGAGAGGCAGACGAGAGCTGGGGAGCTGGGGAGCTGGAGGGATGGAGGGATGGAGGGCTAGAGGGCTGGAGGGCTGCTGGCAGAGGCTAAAGGACAAAGTGTGGAGACTCAGCTCCCAGTGACTCCAAGCTCGGGGACGTAGGTAGGCTATGCTCACTAAAGTAATAGACTACATATATGCCTCAGTTTCCCAGTCCTCAAAGGCATAATGAGCTGGTTACAGCATGTGTTTCCTTATATGTATTTTGTACAGTCTCAGTTCCATGGGGTGAGTTCAAAAAGTTACTAGACAACAAAGCAATTACCTGAAAACTCAGCAGAATTGGGGCGTAAGTCCCAAGTATGTCTTTACCCCAGGAGCCTTCAATAAACTGACTATAGGTACTACTTCAGTCTGCATCCCCAGGCACTGTGAGTCAGTAGGTCTGTGTTGTGCAGAAGCCTGTCATTTTAGTCAGCCTCTCCACTTGTCTGGAGAAGTTTGGTTTCATTACCTGGGGCACAAGGTCACCGTATCTACCCTGTCTGGCTTCAGTGTGTGTGCTAATAGACAGTGCGGTGTGCTGAAGCAGATCCTATAATCTCAGCTAATCATAGAGGGAGAAGCTCAGAGGGAGCTAATTTTGTTAGGGTATGTCTACCTTCTTCACTGGGATCTCAGGTCCAGTCTCTAGGCGTCTCCTGATCACCCTTGGAGTCTAGGATTCGCTCATTACACTATTGGCAAGATCCGCATGAAGGTGAAAATTACAAAGACCCCACAGAAAGATTGGTAACAGGAATAGAAGTTAATTTGCTCCTACTGAAGTGGCCCAGTGCTGGCATAATGAGTCAGTTCCTTACAAATATACAGGGGCTCTTAGCCTCCTCCTCAGCTGTTCCCTTAGCTCCCTCCCCCACCCCCCCAACCCCGCCATGGCTCAGCTCCAGTGTATATGGTGGGAACACACTCAAGCTCTCAAACTCAGATTCCTCAACATAAGACTGGAAGGAGAGAAATAGATTGTGCAATACCTACCCCTCCCATTAAAGAAATCTATAGCTACTAGAGTTTACTCATACCACTTCTGCCCACATGACATTGGTCATAACTGGTCACACAGAAAGGAAGCCACTAAAGATGATTCAGGGATGAGTCACTCTATATGGCAGAATAATGGCACAGGGTCTGAGTCTCCACAGAAGGAAGATGATTGGAAGGTGTAAGAGAAGTAATCCCTCCAGTGACTAAGCTATGTCAAAATTCATGACGGTACCCACCGCTTGTGAATAGTCTCACTTACATGCATTTCTTGTAGAATTCTTCATTAGAGCAGTGAAAATATAAAATATTAAGTGTCCAATAAGAAAGGCATCATTAAGTCAGTCATGAGGCATCAACTTAATAATCTAAAATCAGCAGAAAGATTGGTCACCAAGATTATATAATCATTTATAACTAGAAATGGAGGTTTCTAGAATCTTCTACCTTCTCTCCTAAATACCTGAGAAACACAAATGCAAGCCTGAGAGCTTGATCCTAAAGGAAAGTCAATTCCTCAGCCAGAGAGGAAACAAGCCAGGGAACACAAAGAGTTCAGGACGAATCCTCTCTGGCTTCATTCATCGTGAATTTAAACTCTATGAACCAATTTCCTGTGGGAAATAAGGACAGAAGAGCAAAATCAAGAAAGCATTTTCTGTCACTTAGACATCTGCTACCAAGCTGTTTCAGCCCACAAGCCCAGCACTCGCCAGCCCTGGGCTGTAACTATCCACATTCCTGGGTACTCCAGTGTCTAAACTCCACAGAAACACAAAAACACAAGTGCCAGGAGAACATGACAAGATGTTGGGAGAATAATTGCCTGAGGTGCAAAGAGTCACAGGAGGGAGGTGACAATGTGGACCCTGCTGGAGATAAAGGTAAAGGACTGCAGCTTACAGCACACATCTTGGTTCTGAGTACAGAAAGCCGCAAGTTGGCAGGATGGGCATTGCGTAAGCAGGAACTTACACAGCTGTCTTAGTTATGGTTCCTATTCCTGCACAAACATCATGACCAAGAAGCAAGTTGTGAAGGAAAAGACTTATTCAGCTTATACTTCCACATTGCTGTTCATCACCAAAGGAAGTCAGGACTGGAACTCAAGCAGGTCTGAAAGCTGGAGCTGATGCAGAGGCCATGGAGGGATGTTCCTTACTGGCTTGCTTCCCTGTGTCAAGTTGACACACAAAACCAGCCAGTACAACAGCGGTTCTTCACTTAGAACTTACCCACTTCCAGATGTCAGTTCCAGAAGAGATTCATTCATCCCACCAGAGGGCAGAGAGATGCCACAAGATCACTACTCTGTGTTGCCTTTGCAGCAAGCCATTATTGGAAGAGTCCCCATGCTTTGTGATGACTATTAATGACAACTCATCTACGAATATAGAAGAATGAAGGAATGGATCTTGTTGAGTCTTCTGCTTTGGAGAGATGGACATCCTATCATCACCCATTTCTTCATAGCATGAACGCTTCATCCTATCATCACCCATTTCTTCATAGCATGAACATGAGTCTAGAGACATCGAGACAGATGCAAAAAGTGCATAAGGAAAAAAAAAGGTCTCAGGAAACAAGATATAGTTTTGAATGGAAGATGACTGAGTGGGACTGTGAAGGGTACCAGAGGCCATGGCAGGGTCTGGGAAGATGGTTGAAGACTGGGTAGGACCGTGAAGGGTACAGAGGCCGTGGCAGGGTCTGGGAAGATGGTTGAAGACTGGGTAGGACTGTGAAGGGTACAGAGGCCATGGCAGGGTCTGGGAAGATGGTTCAGATGGTAAAGTGCTTTCCATGATGGCACGAGAGCTGACCTCAATGCCCAGCACCCAAAAACCTATCTAGGCACAGAACATCACACTTGCAATCTCAGTACCGAAGAGGTAGAGACAAGGGATTGTCCCTGGGGATTTCTAGAAACCCTATTAGCCGAGATGCATGCCACCAAGTCTCAGTGAGAGATATTATCTCTTAAAACAAGGTATATAGCACCTGAAAATACATCAAAGATTGACCTCTGTCCTACACACACACACACACACACACACACAATTCACTGGTACCTGAGCACAGGTTTTTCTCTTTCTCTCTCCTTCCCGGTTCTCTCTCTCCCTTCTTCCCTCTCCCTCTCCCTCTCCCTATACCCCCCCTCTCTCAGATGCTATAGCAACTGGAATGTCTCTGGAATGGCTTAGAAGGAATTGGTAACAGATGTTGCCTTAAGGGTAGAGAAGAAGGGAATCAGTCACTTTGAGTATTGTTTGAGAACATACTTTGTACTTAATTACATCATATATGCTTATTTTAAAACTTGTATTAAAAAAGAGACACAAGATGAAACATTTTTTATTCTATTTACCATCCACAAATTCCCAGCCTGTGACATAAAGAAAGACCTTGAAGTTTTCTTCCTGTGTCAGGTTTCCATATGTGAGGCTCGAGCCACCAACTGTCCTGACAAGGAGCTTACAGTACAGAGCTGACTCTGTACTTTCAAACGTTATCTATCTCGGGTGTGACCTGAAGTTGGCCTTCAGGAGGGCAGAGCACTTTCCAGTCACTGAGAAAGTGACACACTCCCATCCACTGCTCCAGACATGCTTCCTCCAGTGGTGCCACCGGCTGCTCTCCCTCCTCAGGATCTTGTGTAGACCCACTCCACCTTACTGTGTCCTCCACTTACTCTCTACCGAGCTACACCTAACTCCACTTTCTGATCCAGAATCTGGCCCTCTCATATAAGAATGGAAATCTCTTAGCCGGTTATACTAGAACTCCTATTTCTACGTTCCTGGAGAGGGGAGCCCTCGTCTTGGTATTTCTTTTTATTTATTCATTTATTTTATTGGATACATTCTTCATTGACATTTCAAATGTTATTCCCTTTCCCAGTTTGCCCCCTCCCAGAAAACCTCCAACCCATCCTTCCTCCCCCTGCCTCCATGAAGATGCCCCTCCACCCAAGCCACTCCCACCTTCCCCCCTTGATTTCCCCACACTGGGGCATCTAATGAGCCTTCATAGGACCAAGGACCTCTCCTCCCACTGATGCCCGACAAGGCATGTGTCCTCCACAAATGCAGTTGGAACCTTGTGTACCCCATGGTTGATGGCTTAGTCCCTGGGAGCCCAAGGGAGTCTGGTTGGCCAACATCATTGGTCTTCCCATGAGGTTGCAGACCTCATACACTGCAATGTTCATTTCTAGAAAATACATGTGATGCCTACCATTTAGCTCCCCTATTGGCACAAGCATCCATCTGGGAGTTTGTATCAATATAATGTCATCACAGTTACATAGTATTTCATTGGAGGTACCCACCATCCCACATGAAATTAGGGAAAGTTTTTCTATTCTTTTGCTATTAAAATGTGTATAACCGTGAATATGTAAACATATTATAGATCAATAAAAGTAAAACAAAATAATCATAATCTTTAAAAGGACACCACAACAGATATAGAGCTATATGAAGAAAATAATATTATTGCATAGTACTATGGAAAAAGCCACAGCTGACTCCTCTCACAGAATAAAACCCTCCCAACCCCCAAAACACTGGGCCTTAAAAATATAACAAGAGCTATATAGGAGTCATGTAAAAAAAAAACTGCAAAATTTCATCATCAAAAGGAAACAGACTTGATTAAAGGCAGAGATGTGTCCATGGAGCCTCACCCCCACTCCCACCCCCGCCCCACAACCCTTTGAGGATTTAACAGAAAAGCCACACAGCTCCCCCTGTTGGTTGGAAGAGAAAGTGTCACAAAATGTCTAGTGAGGATGTAGCTTTCTCCATTTTCCCTTTCCATTATTGGCATGTTAAAAGCCTTCTCAAGTATTGTAGACATTTTCTCCCAATCTCCACTTACTATGAAATTTGAATCATGCCCTGAATTTGGACAGACATTTGGCAAATGATTATCTGTTTAAATGCAGTGTGTATAGCTTTGCTCCAGGCAGAGAATCAGCACGATTTTCTTTACCCACCCCGACAAAGAACAAACAAACATTTTTCTCTTCTTTGGGTGGAACTTTGTCCAAGTGTGAAGTGCATGTCCCATTAGAAATTCAAATGGACGATGTGTTCATCACAGTCCAACAGGAAGGCAAGTCATGCCAGATGGCTTGACGTGCCACCTCTGGAGTATGTGCATGATCAAGAGGACAGTGAAGAATATTTGGATGCTCAGAGACTCATTTTGTGGGACTTTGCTACTACTGAGTATACCTTGAGTGGAAAGAGGAGGGGAAACTATCTGGAGCCTCAAGAGACGGAGAGGCCATGTGCCCAGATCTGCAGGTGTCCAGGCGTGGCCACTTCCCACAACAGAGAGCACACCTCCAAAACTCACAATCACCACAACGTCATATAATACTCAGTGAATAGTGATGGTTCCCAATAGTGTCCATTGCCCTACACACACATACACACAGAGGGGAACAGACAGACACAGACCGAGAGAGAGAGAGAGAGAGAGAGAGAGAGAGAGAGAGAGAGAGAGAGAGAGAGAGAGAGAGAATATTAAAGACTACTCATATCCACGCCCTGCTCAGCCATTCAGGCTCTTAGCTCAACTCCAGTCCAGAACATAATCCTCACCACAGCCCTGACTTAAAGGAAGAGCAGCCCCTAGGAGCCTATGAAATGCCTCGCCTTCTGACACACCCACTTTCCCATGGTGCTGCTTAGCTTGCTCTTGCCTTAGCATTTCCAATAACCTGGAGATTAGACCCAAAGTCCCATCTGGAACTTTGCAAAGAGGATTACGTGATAGGAGTGGGTGACATCTAGCCCTGTGTCCTGCATCACTAAACCCAAGTACTGCACACCCTGCCAGCATCTGTGAAAATACTGGTCATTTCCAGATGCATCCCTGCACACAAACAGCCTTGAGTTCCACAGGCGGTTTGATTGGACAGTGCTGCTTGCCCCTGCACCAGCCCTGCCTACCTCCCATCTAATGATTTCTAATGAATCTGAGACTTCCCAAATCAGTCCTGCCCTACTGCGAGGAGATGGTGATGAACCAGGTCTCGGTTCTGAGCAGCCAGCACGCCTTCCCTCCAGAATGAGATCATTTGGATTGTCATAATTACAATTCCTTCCTGAGAGACAAGGCTAGGCTCCATTTCCCTGTTTTCTAACTTCAGATAAGAACACTGAATTGCTGCTTCAGGAGGCATCAGCGAGACTTTCTGATTTTTTTTCCTACTTAACAGCATGAGAGACGCACGGGGACTTCTCAGATAGAAATGTAGAAATCAATTAAAACTGTTTTCCTGGATAACTTGTGATTTTGGACAAGAAGAACAACTGCAAATGCAGCCTAACCCGGTGCTGTTGTGTTGCTTCATCTGTGAATTATTCTTGCTTTCCAGCACAAGCTCTGTCAGATACACCCCATTCTCTCCTAGCCTGAAAGGCACCAGCAATCACCCCAACAGTACCAATAGCATATGTATATGTATGTGTATGTATGTATAGGTGCATGTATATGATGTATATGATATATATGATATATATGATATATATCATGTATATGTGTGTACACACACAAACACATATATATATGGTTAAAAGTATATTGTGTGTATATATTTACACACACATGGCTAGAGAGATGGCTCAGTCGTTAAAGGCTAGGCACACAACCATAAAATATATTTAAACACACACACACACACACACTTTCAAAGGTGAAACATTAAGGACATTTTTAGGCCTGAGTGTGATTACCTTCTAGGCAACAGTTGGCACTTGTTAATATGTTTCCTTTCATAGTACTCTTTCTCTGAGTAGCACCACATCATCCCTGCTTTCCTGCCTCATAGTTCTCAGGTTCCCCTCGCACCTGCTATATATCACCTGTCTCCTACATACTGGGGTTCCATTGCTCTGGTTTTTCCCATCATCTCTGGATTCACTTCCGCCCAAACAGGAAACCCTATTCTCTAACTGACCTAACTCCTTGAACACTGTCAGGTCAATGATGGTGATTTGCTTCCTAAGCCCTGAAAGCAGGTACCACTGTAGCCCACTGGTCACCCCCTTATACTGCATACTCAGAAAGTTGACTTGGAGCCCGTTGTCCCCTGCTGCACCCCGTTTCAGGAGCTAGATATAGTGTCTCCAAGGCCTCCCCACAACATCTTCATCTTTCCTCCACTGCTTGATGGAGGAGCAATGGATCCAGTGTGCCTGGTCCTAGCTCCGCCACACCATTCCAGCCCAGTTCCAGGGTAGGGCAAGCCTGTCTTGACTGGTCTAGTCCAAAACCTCCTCTTTCATTCTCTGTCTCTGGGATGTGGCCAAAATAGTCATTTAAACAAAGAAAAATCTCAGCATTCCTCTGATTAAAATTCAGCAACATCTTATCATTCTCACAGTGAAGTCCAGATTTGACCCACTGACCTTCAGGACAAATAACCTTTCACAAGCTCCTTGGCTAAAATCAGTTTGCATAAAAATTTCTTTTTCTTTTCTTTTTTTCTAGAACTCTGAACAACCCCCAAGGGTTTTTGTTATGCAAAGCTGTTTTCTCTATCACATACCATGTTTGCCCTTTACTCCGAGTGCCACATCTAGGGGTCTGGGAATTACCACAGAGTCAGAAAAACTCTGATGCTTCCAATACAAGGGTAGTGTCTGATATGAGGCAGACTCCCAGTAAATGTCCAGTATCAATAGCTTATATGTAACAAGATGGTTTGCAAACTGTATTCATCCTTGAGATGAACCACTCTATACTTGATAGAATTCACATCTCGATTCTTCTGGAGGGGAGCTTCAAACACAATTGCTTGTTTCATTATTTGCATGCTTCCTTCCTTCCTTCCTTCCTTCCTTCCTTCCTTCCTTCCTTCCTTCCTCCCTTCCTTCCTTCCTGTACTTGAGATTGAATCTGGGGCTAACACAAGCTCGGCTGTGACTCTATCCCACAAACTGTATCTCTAGCCCAACACATGGTTTACAGATGGTAGAGTTATGCAGAGGTAAGTGACAGGTAGCTCACTCTGAATGATGTAGCTGAACTCTAGGTCATTGCAAGCAGCTGTCTATTTTAATTCAATGTGATAAATTATGCTCTTATCATATATTCATACTAGTGACCTATTTAAAATATAGAGATGGTATATCAATCTTGAAGTGTAAGCATTTAATTGTGACAAACTCCAAAATAAAGTGTAGGGTTTGTGTGTGTGTGTGTGTGTGTGTGTGTGTGTGTATGTGTGTTTCAGTGTTTTTTCATTTTTATATTATTTCTTTTTACTATTTTGAGATTTTATTTCAGGCAAGATTGACAGAGAACTGTTTTAGTCTATCTCCTTGGTAAACAGATATAGGAATTCTTCCTGGGATGCTAAGATTGTAGCCCAGACAGTGCCATAGGCACTGTGTTTCTGTACAGTGTATGCATGATGGTCAGCAACTGACAAAAACCTCAGATGTGTCGAGAATCTGAAATAAATGGATTTATGCTGGAAAGGAAGCCAGCAGATGCAAGGGTACATACTGCTAAGTAGGAAAACTACCACAGTGTAATAATTGTTTAGCCAGGGGCCGAAATTGCTGCGGAAACTCTGGAGATAAAATGTTTGAATAATCAAAGGCATTAAAATTTTAACTCACTAGCTCTTGTTTTATTCATCTACAGATCTAATGATTCCTATAAAAACAAAAACACCAGGCCTTCACCATTTGGTGCCAAGTGGGTGACATAAAACAGAGATGAAAATCAGAGTAGGAAGATTCCCAAAGTTGATATCAAGCCATTTCTCTGATTATGTCTTAGTATTATGACACTTCTTACTGTCTGTAGTACTGTAGACAAGGACATATCTCATGCCTAAGTCATTTTTGTATGGGAGTCTTCGACAGATGATCGAATTAGTGCTGATTCTTAGAAATAGAATCCAAACTTTTTTCTTCCTCTGCTTTTGACTAAAGTTGGTCGATGGGACCACCCTGCTGGTTATCGGTTAGTCCTGTCAGTTATCAGACAGGAACCTGGTTTGATAACTTCTACTGATGGTATCAAAGATGAGTGTTGTCATGGCAACTGGAAGTCATGGTTGGTTCAGGAACATAAACAATATTTTTTCAGAGATCAAGAGAGAGAGTTGAATTTAAAGTCACAGTCAAAACTACATTCAGTAAGACCAAAAGCAGTAGGGGCTTATGGGAAAAACAGAGACATAAATATAAACTATTATCTGGGAGTGAGCATGAAGCTACAGGATGTTTTGGTGCAACAGCTACAGCTTTCTCTGTGGAGAGAAGTAGCTATCAAGTATATCAGGGCTGCCCCCAAGAAATGTCTAGATCAATATGGTCAAGATACTGGTAGGTCATATAAAAGTGTAAATTAAGATAGTACACAGGTTGGTAATAGATAAGTAATAGAGGATAGATGATCAATAGATGATATAGATATAAAAATGATAGATAATGATGGATAAATAGGCAACGGATAGTAAAAGATAGATGAATATATAGAGAGATTAGGGAGAAAAAGAGCAGGATAGATAGGTAGGTAGTTAGGTAGGTAGGCAGATGATAGATAGATAGATAGATAGATAGATAGATAGATAGATAGACAGACAGATAGGATAGACAGAGGCAGGCAGGCATAAAGCTCATTGGAAGGAGTCTTAGGGTACCCACAAAAATGAGGACTCATTTCTCTGGATCTGCCTCTTCTCCAAAGACATATTACATGTCAAAAAGATCATCTAGCCTTTGACAGAGACTGACACAAACCCAGAAATGCAAATCGACTGGGTCCAGCTGCGGCATTTTCCCTGAGCTTCCGTCAAAGTAGAGGCTTCTGTCTTTCCGGCAAGTGTTAACGCATGAGGGTTTTTAAAAAGTCATCTCAACTTTTAAAGTCCCTGAGAAAAAAATATAGGCTGATCTTGTCACTGGTAAAAATCACTAAAATGCCAACAAGTCACTGGGCAAAGCTGTGAAGAAACATTTACAAAAGGAAAACCAAACTTCATTATTGAGTGTGATGTGACTTGAGGTAACTGCCCGAGATGAGAAGCTCTTAGCTTCTCTCCGCATGGCTGGATGGCGCTCTGCTAGGAGGCGATTTGACAATGTTGTCGACAGCCTCAAGCATTTTTGTTTTCACTGGCCAAGAAATTCCAGGAATAGTATTCTATTGATGATGAAAAAAAGTTATCCGTGTTTTCCATGGGGTTATCAGAAGATGTAAACTGTCTATTATATGTATATCAACTACAGCATTATCGTCCCAAAGAATGAAAATTGATCACACCTTAAGTCTCCATGTAAGATAAATTTAAAAGGAATCCAGAATTATTTAGACTTTGTAACTCATGAAAAATGTCAAAATAGAATCTAGTGAGCTACCGATGGTGCATTGGGAACATAATTATGATTTTGCTGCTTTGACTGTGAACTTCTTGGTGATACTAATTTTCTCTAATGAGCACATCTCATTTTTCTCTGATTTATAGCATATTACTTTAGAGGAGAACTGGCTTTCTTATGCAACCCATTGTGTTGGCCTCCTGCGTTCATCCACATCATCGGTACTTTGACTTGTATCAGAGTTTCCTTTGCAAATCTCTGGTATAGCTTCCAGTTCCTACTTTAAAGACTGACTATCCATAGAAAACTCTGACACATCACAGAACTCATATAATATGTCCATTGCTTTCTAGAAGGTTTTGAGAGCTATTGTGGGTCAAGCCTGACATTTTGAAATTATTAAAATGAAATAGAGGCCAAAAGAAACGGTGTGCCCCTCTGTTAACAAACAGCTCATCAGTGCCATGGCTGGCTCCCTAATTAGTTCTCTTATCCGCATGGCTTCTCCCCGTGCGTTCATCTCCCAGCTCCACTGGGTTCTCGCTCTGTGAGCTGCAGCCCCTGCTGGTTCTCATCTTCCAGTCCACTCATTTGCTAAACAATGATTCAGGAAAATGTGCATATGATGACGTCCATGCACTTATTCAGCCAGCTCTCAGCAAAACAAGTGATCACATTCTCTTCTGTGTCTCTACCAACATCCTGGTCACATCGCAGAGAGGAGCAGAGATAAACACAAACAGAATCCCGCATGGACACCATGTAAAAGAGACTCAGGCTTGTCCTGAGATAGGATCACAGACTCAGGACTGAGAGCACACTGTTGTAGAATGAATCATAAACTGAACAAGAGGCGAAACTCGTGAGAGAGCAGCACACAGCCCACTCTGCCTCCTAGCCACAGTTTCAGCACCAGCAACTGATAGCAAGCCTTTCTACCCAGAGGAGTATTCCTGACTCTGGACAAAAAAGAAAGTCTGCTCTGTGATCTAATGGATGCCTAGGGAAACATTGTCTGCAGATGAACACAAAGAAAAATCAAAAAGGCTATCACACGTCAACACAGTGTCCCCTTCCACATAAGCTGGATGGCTTTGGCACGGAGATGATTTCATAAAAGGAAAAACACAGGGTAGTGGAGATGACTCCGTTGTTAAAGTGCTTGCTGTGCAAGCATCAGGCCCCAATGAGCTCAGAGTGCAGAACCCATGACAAAAAGTCATATACAGTTGTACATCTATAACCTCCCTTCTGGAAGCAGAAGCAGGCAGATCTCTTGGCTTCACTGGTCAGCCAGGTTAACCAGAGTTTTTCAGACCAATGAAAGATTGTATCAAAAATCAAGGTTTCCTGAGGAGCAACATTACAGATTTTCCTCTAGCTATCATATGCACACATGCACAAACCTGTGCATTTATGGGCATGCACGTACATGTGCATACATGCATGCACACACACACAGACACACACACACACCAAACAAAACCAGTAATAACCCAATGTAAAATTTCTTTAAACTTCTTATCTGCAGATTTTAGCTTTTTAAATAGTACCAGTAATTTCTCTTTATTATATAAGACTCTCTTTGTGAGTTATGAAAAGGCAAGGCTGAGTCAAAGGAGTTAGAGAGTTAAAAAATAAATAAAAAGATGGCCTTTATTTGGCTACATCCAAATAAAAAGAAAGCTTGGTGACATTTATATCATATGAAAATGAATGCCACGATATTCCCACAAAGAGAAAGGAGGTTAAGAATAAAATCTTTAAAAGAAGGAAAATACCTGGTGGTACAAAGGAAAAATCATTCCGCCAAACGGGTTCACATGATGGAGAAGCCACCCATAACCATCAATACAGTCTAAACAGAAGCGCTGTCCCAGCATGAAATTGCTGCTTCGGTAGGCTGAGTAGTTAAACATTAGCAGTTTGCAATGGTTTGTCCTAATACATTAATATATAAACTGCTTATCCTTCCTCTCTGAGTGAGTGATGGATAGGAGCCTTCAAGAAGGTTCTCTGCTATTGTTGCAGACACTCCAATTGAAAAGAAGTCTTCAGACATTAGTATGGGCTCCACTAACACCATCAAGCTGATAGAGCTGGACAGGACCCTCTCTTCAGTGAGCAAGTCTTCTCCAGGAAGCCACTGCTGTGACCTGTTGTTCATCATAGGACATTTCACATCTTAGCCAACTCCCCCATCCCTGCTCCAGGTCCCTGGACCTGACCTACTAATCCCATGGGGGCAAAAAGTCCCCTGAAT